>NC_141877.1:222879876-223182376 GCF_056163025.1 Triticum urartu | reverse complement strand
CTCCTTCTTTGACTGTTCCATTTTGAATTACTTCAAAATCTTGTCAAGGTATGTACTCATTGAAAAACTTATCAAGCGTCTTGGTCTATCTCTATAGATCTTGATTCTCAATATGTAAGCAGCTTCACCGAGGTCTTTCTTTGAAAAACTCCTTTCAAACATTCCTTTATGCTTTGCAGAATAATTCTACATTATCTCCGATCAACAATATGTCATTCACATATATTTATCAGAAATGTTGTAGTGCTCCCACTCACTTTCTTGTAAATACAGGCTTCACCGCAAGTCTGTATAAAACTATATGCTTGATTAACTTATCAAAGCGTATATTCCAACTCCGAGATGCTTGCACCAGTCCATAGATGGATCGCTGGAGCTTGCATATTTTGTTAGTACCTTTAGGATTGACAAAACCTTTTGGTTGCATCATATACAACTCTTCTTCAATAAATCCATTAAGGAATGCAGTTTTGTTTATCCATTTGCCAGATTTCATAAAATGCGACAATTGCTAACATGATTTGGACAGACTTAAGCATAGATACGAGTGAGAAACTCTCATCGCGGTCAACACCTTGAACTTGTCGAAAACCTTTTGCGACAATTCTAGCTTTG
The DNA here is from genome assembly GCF_056163025.1 of Triticum urartu. Lineage (NCBI taxonomy): Eukaryota > Viridiplantae > Streptophyta > Magnoliopsida > Poales > Poaceae > Triticum > Triticum urartu. Next base: position 223,181,761 of record NC_141877.1, on the reverse strand, counting down.
TAGATAGTAACACTACTATCAGCGTCCGTCTTCCTCTTGAAGATCCATTTAATCTCAATGACTCGCCGATCATTGGGCAAGTCAATCAAAGTCCATACTTTGTTCTCATACATGGATCTCATCTCAGATTTCATGGCCTCAAACCATTTCGCGGAATCTGGGCTCATCATCGCTTCCTCATAGTTCGCAAGTTCGTCATGGTCTAGTAACATGACTTTCAGAATAGGATTACCGTACCACTCTGGTGCAGATCTCACTCTGGTTTACCTATGAGGTTCGGTAGTAACTTGATCTGAAGTTGCATGATCATCATCATTAGCTTCCTCACTAATTGGTGTAGTAGTCACAGGAACAGATTTCTATGATGAACTACTTTCCAATAAGGGAGCAGGTACAGTTACCTCATCAAGTTCTACTTTCCTCCCACTCACTTCTTTCGAGAGAAACTCCTTCTCTAGAAAGGATCCATTCTCAGTAATGAATAACTTGCCTTCGGATCTGTGATAGAAGGTGTACCCAACATTTTCTTTTGGGTATCCTACGAAGATTTACTTCTCCAATTTGGGTTTTAGCTTATCAAGTTGAAACTTTTTCACATAAGCATTGCAACCTCAAACTTTAAGAAATGACAACTTTGTTTTCTTGCCAAACCACAGTTCATACGGTGTCGCCTCAATGGATTTAGATGGTGATGGTGCACTTTTTAACGTGAATGTAGCTGTCTCTAATGCATAACCCCAAAACGATAGCGGTAAATCTATAAGAGACATCATAGATCGCACCATATCAAGTAAAGTATGATTACGACGTTCGGACACACCATTACACTGTGGTGTTCTAGGTGGCTTGAGTAGTGAAACTATTTCACATTGTTTTAACTGAAGGCCAAACTCGTAACTCAAATATTTTACTTCTGCGATCATATCGTAGATACTTTTATTTTTGTTACGATGATTCTCCACTTCACTCTGAAATTCTTTGAACTTTTCAAATGTTTCAGATTTGTGTTTCATCAAGTAGATATACTCATATCTGCTCAAATCATATGTGAAGATCAGAAAATAATGATACCTGCTGTGAGCCTCAATATTCATCGGACCACATACATCAGTATGTATGATTTCCAACAAATCTGTTGCTCGGTCCATTGTTTCGGAGAACGGAGTCTTAGTCATCTTGCCCATGAGGCATGGTTCGCAAGCATCAACTGATTCATAATCAAGTGATTCCAAAAGTCCATCAACATAGAGTTTCTTCATGCGCTTTACACCAATATGACCTAAACGGCAGTGCCACAAATAAGTTGCACTATCATTATTAACTTTGCATCTTTTGGTTGAATATTATGAATATGTGTATCACTACGATCAGATCCAACGAACCATTTTCATTGGGTGTGTAACCATATATGTAAATAGAACAACAATTTATTCTCTTACTTAAATGAATAACCGTATTGCAATAAACATGATCAAATGATATTCATGCTCAACGCAAACACCAAATAACACTTATTTAGGTTCAACACTAATCCCGAAAGTATAGGGAGTGCGCGATGATGATTATATCAATCTTGGAACCACTTCCAACACACATCGTCACTTCACCCTTAACTAGTCTCTGTTCATTCTGCAACTCCCGTTTCGAGTTACTACTCTTAGCAACTGAACTAGTATCAAATACTGAGGGGTTTCTATAAACACTAGTAAAGTACACATCAATAACATGTATATCAAATATACCTATGTTCACTTTGCCATCCTTCTTATTCGCCAATTACTTGGGGTAGTTCTGCTTCCAGTGACCAATCCCTTTGCAGTAGAAGCACTCAGTTTCAGGCTTAGGTCCAGACTTGGGTTTTTCACTTGAGCAGCAACTTGCTTGCCGTTCTTCTTGAAGTTTCCCTTTCCGCCCTTTACTTGAAACTAGTGGTTTTGTTTACCATCAACACTTGATGCTTTTCTTGATTTCTACCTTCGTCGATTTCAGCATCACGAAGAGCTTGGGAATCATTTCTGTTATTCCTTGCATATTATAGTTTATCACGAAGTTCTACTAACTTGGTGATGGTGACTAGAGAATTCTGTTAATCACTATTTTATCTGGAAGATTAACTCCCACTTGATTCAAGCGATTGTAGTACCCAGACAATCTGAGCACATGCTCACTGCTTGAGCTATTCTCCTCCATCTTTTAGCTATAGAACTTGTTGGATACTTCATATCTCTCAACTCGGGTATTTGCTTGAAATATTAATTTCAACTCCTGGAACATCTCATATGGTCCATGACGTTCAAAACGTATTTGAAATCCCGATTCTAAGCTGTTAAGAATGGTGCACTAAACTGTCAAGTAGTCATCATATTGAGCTAGCCAAACGTTCATAACGTCTGCATCTGCTCCTGCAATAGGTTTGTCACCTAGTGATGCATCAAGGACATAATTCTTCTGTGCAGAAATGAGGATAATCCTCATATCACGGATCCAATCCGCATCATTGCTACTAACATCTTTCAACTTAGTTTTCTCTAGGAACATATCAAAATAAACACAGGGAAGCAACAACGCGAGCTATTGATCTACAACATAATTTGCAAAATACTATCAGGACTAAGTACATGATAAATTTAAGTTCAATTTAATCATATTACTTAAGAACTCCCACTTAGAAAGACATCCCTCTAATCTTCTAAGTGATCACGAGATCCAAATCAACTAAACCATAACCGATCATCACGTGAAATGGAGTAGCTTTCAATGGTGAACATCAATATGTTGATCATATCTACTATATGATTCACGCTCGACCTTTCGGTCTCAGTGTTCCAAGGCCATATCTGCATATGCTAGGCTCGTCAAGTTTAACCTGAGTATTCTGCGTGTGCAAAACTGGCTTGCACCCGTTGTAGATGGACGTAGAGCTTATCACACCCGATCATCACGTGGTGTCTGGGCACGATGAACTTTGGCAACGGTGCATACTCAGGGAGAACACTTTTATCTTGAAATTTAGTGAGAAATCATCTTATAATGCTACCGTCAATCAAAGCAAGATAAGATGCATAAAAGATAAGCATCACATGCAATCAAAATATGTGACATGATATGGCCATCATCATCTTGTGCCTTTGATCTCCATCTCCAAAACATTGTCATGATTTCTATTGTCACCGGCATGACACCATGATTCCATCATCTTGATCTATATCAATGTGTCGTCACATGGTCGTCTCGCCAACTATTGCTCTTGCAACTATTGGTATCGCATAGCGATAAAGTAAATCAATTATTTGGCGCTTGCATCTTATGCAATAAAGAAACAACCATAAGGCTTTTGCCAGTTGCCGATAACTTCAACAAAACATGATCATCTTATACAACAACTTATATATCATCACGTCTTGACCATATCACATCACAAAATGCCCTGCAAAAACAAGTTAGACGTCCTCTACTTTGTTGTTGCAAGTTTTTACGTGGCTGCTATGGGCTGAGCAAGAACCGTTCTTACCTACGCATTAAAACCACAACGATAGTTTGTCAAGTTAGTGCTGTTTTAACCTTCTCAAGGACCGGGCGTAGCCACGCTCGGTTCAACTAAAGTTGGAGAAACTGACACCCGCCAGTCACCTATGTGCATAGAACGGCGGTAAAACCGGTCTCGCGTAAGCGTACGCGTAATGTTGGTCCGGGCCGCTTCATCCAACAATACCGCTGAACCAAAGTGTGACATGCTGGTAAGCAGTATGACTTATATCGCCCACAACTCACTTGTGTTCTACTCGTGCATATTACATCAACGCATAAAAACTGGCTCGGATGCCACTGTTGGGGAACGTAGCAATTTCAAAAAAAATTCCTACGCACACGCAAGATCATGGTGATGCAAAGCAACGAGAGGGGAGGGTGTTGTCTACGTACCCTCGTAGACCAAAAGCGGAAGCGTTAGCACAACGCGGTTGATGTAGTCGTACGTCTTCACGACCCGACTGATCAAGCACCGAAACTACGGCATCTCCGAGTTCTAGCACACGTTCAGCTCGATGACGATCCCCGGACTCCGATCCAGCAGAATGTCGGGGAAGAGTTCCGTCAGCACGACGGTGTGGTGACGATCTTGATGTTCTACTGTCGCAGGGCTTCGCCTAAGCACCACTACAATGTTATCGAGGACTATGGTGGAGGGGGGCACCGCACACGGCTAAGAGATCAATGATCATCTGTTGTGTCTCTGGGGTGCCCCTGCCCCCGTATATAAAGGAACAAGGAAGAGAGGCGGCCGGCCTAGGAGGAGGGCGCGCCAAGGGGGGAGTCCTACTCCCACCGGGAGTAGGACTCCTCCTTCCCTTGTTGGAGTAGGAGAGAAGGAAAGAGGGGGAGAGGAACAAGGAAAAGTGGGCCGCACCCCTTGTCCAATTCGGACCAGAGGGGGGGCGCGCGCCTCCTTCCTTTTGACCTCTCTCCTCTATTCCCGTATGGCCCAATAAGGCCTATATACTCCCCGGCGAATTCCCGTAACTCTCCGGTACTTCAAAAAAATACCCGAATCACTCGGAACATTTCCGATGTCCGAATATAGTCGTCCAATATATCGATTTTTACGTCTCGACCATTTCGAGACTCCTCGTCATGTCCCCGATCTTATCCGGGACTCCGAACTCCTTCGGTACATCAAAACTCATAAACTCATAATATAACTGTCATCGAAACCTTAAGCGTGCGGACCCTACGGGTTCAAGAACTATGTAGACATGACCGAGACACGTCTCCGGTCAATAACCAATAGCGGAACCTAGATGCTCATATTGGCTCCCACATATTCTACGAAGATCTTTATCGCTCAGACTGCATAACAACATACGTTGTTCCCTTTGTCATCGGTATGTTACTTGCCCGAGATTCGATCGTCGGTATCTCAATACCTAGTTCAATCTCATTACCGGCAAGTCTCTTTTACTCGTTCCGTAATACATCATCCCGCAACTAACTTATTAGTTGCAATGCTTGGAAGGCTTAAGTGATATGCATTACCGAGAGGGCCTAGAGATACCTCTCCGACAATCGGAGTGACAAATCCTAATCTCGAAATACGCCAACCCAACAAGTACCTTCGGAGACACCTGTAGAGCACCTTTATAATCACCCAGTTACGTTGTGACGTTTGGTAGCACACAAAGTGTTCCTCCAGTAAACGGGAGTTGCATAATCTCATAGTCATAGGAACATGTATAAGTTATGAAGAAAGCAATAGCAACAAACTAAACGATCAAGTGCTAAGCTAATGGAATGGTTCAAGTCAATCACATCATTCTCCTAATGATGTGATCCCGTTAATCAAATGACAACTCATGTCTATGGCTAGGAAACATAACCATCTTCGATCAACGAGCTAGTCAAGTAGAGGCATACTAGTGACACTCTGTTTGTCTATGTATTCACACATGTATTATGTTTCCGGTTAATACAATTCTAGCATGAATAATAAACATTTACCATGAAATAAGGAAATAAATAATAACTTTATTATTGCCTCTAGGGCGTATTTCCTTCACTGGCTATGCTCCATCTTCACCACACAAAATATTCAAATCATGCACAACCCCGATGACAAGCCAAGCAATTGTTTCATACTTTTGATGTTCTCAAACCTTTTCAACTTTCACGCAATACATGAGCGTGAGCCATGGATATAGCACTATAGGTGGAATAGAATATGATGATGGAGGTTGTGTGGAGAAGGCAAAAAGGAAGAAAGTCTCACATCGACGCGGCTAATCAATGGGCTATGGAGATGCCCATCAATTGATGTCAATGCGAGGAGTAGGGATTGCCACGCAACGGATGCACTAAGAGCTATACATGTATGAAATCTCAAACTGAAAACTAAGTGGGTGTACATCTGACTTGCTTGCTCATGAAGACCTAGGGCATTTGAGGAAGCCCATCGTTGGAATATACAAGACAAGTTCTATAATGAAAATTCCCACTAGTGTATGAAAGTGATAACTCAAGAGACTCTCTATATGAAGAACATGGTGCTACTCTGAAGCACAATGTGGTAAAAGGATAGTAACATTGTCCCTTCTCTCTTTTCTCTCATTTTTTTTCTCTTTTTTGGTGGGCTTCTTTGGCCTCTCTTTTTTGATAACCTCACCTGGGACAATGTTCTAATAACGATGATAATCACACTTTTATTTACTTACAACTCAATACTACAACTCGATACTAGAACAAAGATATGACTCTATATGAATGCCTCCGGCGGTGTACTGGGATGTGCAATGATCTAGCATAGTAATGACATCAAAAAACGGACAAGCCATGAAAACATCATGCTAGCTATCTTACGATCATGCAAAGCAATATGACAAGGAATGCTCAAGTAATGTATATGATGATGATGGAAGTTGCATGGCAATATATTTCGGAATGGCTATGGAAATGCCATGATAGGTAGGTATGGTGGCTGTTTTGAGGAAGATATAAGAAGGCTTATGTGTGATAGAGTGTATCGTATCACGGGGTTTGGATGCACCGGCAAAGTTTGCACCGACTCTCAAGGTGAGAAAGGGCAATGCACGGTACCGAAGAGGCTAGCAATGATGGAAGGGTGATAGTGCGTATAATCCATGGACTCAACATTAGTCATAAAGAACTGACATACTTATTGCAAAAATCTATTAGTCATCGAAACAAAGTACTACGCGCATGCTCCTAGGGGGATAGATTGGTAGGAAAAGACCATCGCTCGTCCCCGACCGCCACTCATAAGGAAGACAATCAATAAATAAATCATGCTCCGACTTCATCACATAACGGTTCACCATACGTGCATGCTACGGGAATCACAAACTTCAACACAAGTATTTCTACAATCATATCATATTCAGTGATCTACAAGTTTTATGTAGGATTTAATGACTAACCATGTGAATGACCAATTCCTGTCATCTCTCTAAATAGATATAAGTGAAGCAAGAGAGTTTAATTCTTTCTAAAAAATATATGCCCACACTCTAACAAATATAAGTGAATCAAAATAGCATTCTACAAATGGCGGTTTTCTATGTGAAGAGAAACAGGCAATCCAAACTTCAAATGATATAAGTGAAGCACATGAAGCATTCTATAAAGCCATACTCAAAAGATATAAGTGAAGTGCAAAGAGAATTCTATAAATCAACCATGGACTATCTCATACCAGCATGGTGCATCAAAGAAAAGTAAAAACTAAATTCAAAAGACGCTCCAAGATTTGCACATATCACATGAACGAAACAAATCCGAAAACATACCGATACTTGTTAAAGAAAGATGGGATGCCTTCCGGGGAATCCCCAAGCTTAGACGCGTGAGCCTCCTTGAATATTTACTTGGGGTGCCTTGGGAATCCCCAAGCTTGAGCTCTTTCCTCTCCTCCTTCTCCTCACATCGAGACATCCTCGATCTTCGAACACTTCATCCACACAAAACTCAATAGAAAGCTCGGTAAGATCCGTTAGTATAATAAAGCAAATCACTACTCTAAGTACTGTTGCAAACCAATTCATATTTTGTTTTTTCATTGTAGATACTGTAATATAACTTTTCCATGGCTTAATCCACTTATAGAAATTGATAGTTTCATCAAAACAAGCAAACTATGCATCAAAAACAGAATTTGTCTTAAACAGGACAGTCTGTAGTAATCTGAACATTCACCATACTTATGGTAATCCAAAAATTCTGAAAAAATTAGGAATAATAAACAATTTGTATAGAAAGACAGTGCAAAAAGTTTCAGAACCGTTTGACGTTCCAGTAAAAATGTAAAATCGGGCACTACAGCCAAAGTTTCTGTTTTGCACCGCACAAACCAACAAGCAATGTAAATATCCTAAAGGCAAATCTTGGCACATTATTTTTAAAATACAATGGATTTGTATTTTATAAAAGTACAGAACATAAATAAACGACTCTCTAAAACTTTCAGGTTGTCTCCCTGGCAGCGCTTTCTTTAAAGCCATTAAGCTAGGCATATAGTGCTCAAGTAATGGATCCACCCGGATCCCAAGGTATATCAAAGCTATTTTTAATTAACAATGATTCGTGATTTAGTAGTGAGCACAAAGTAACATATATCATGCAACAACGAAGTATAACTCTCCTCCTATGCATCGGCATGTCATAAAAAACAATTCACGCACACATAGTAAAGGCCAATGCATAGTATAAACAGTTTCTTTCAATTTTACCATATTGGAAACATGGAGAGGAGGAGATGTAGTTCCTCTCTCATGATAATTGAAAGTAGGAGCAGCAAGCACATGCATATTATATCTATCAAAATATCATGTGCAACGGTAAAATGCAACCCATCAATATAATCCTTAATAAGGGCAAACTTCTCCGATATAGTGTAGTCGGGAGAATTCAAAAAGATAATAGGGCTATCATGCGTGGGTGCAATAGCAACAAGTTCATGTTTAACATAAGGAACTATAGCAAGTTCATCTCCATAAGCATAATTCATATTGGCATCTTGGCCACAAGCATAGCAAGCATCATCAAAAAGGGATATTTCAAAAGAATCAACGAGATCATAACAATCATCATAGCAATCATCCTTCGATAAGCACAAAGGAAAATTAAACAATGTACGAGTTGAAGAGTTACTCTCATTAGAAGGTGGGCACGGGTAGCTAATCCGCTCTTCCTCCTTTTGTTCTTCGCTCTCCTCGTCATCTTTTTCATCCAATGAACCCACAGTTTCATCAATTCCTTCTTCCATAGACTCCTGCAAAATATTAGTCTCTTCTTGAACAGCAGAGGAGTTCTCAATATATGGTTTAACATAGGCATTAGAAGCATAATTATCATAACAATATTTAAGTATGGCAAAATTTTCAGATTTGTAAAGAGTAGCATCATACTTTCCAATCAAAGAAGCAATTTCATAAGCCATCCTTAAAAGCAACAAATTCTTTAATTTATTGAACATCATAGTAATTATAAACACCCTTAGCATACGAAGATACGATTCCATTATCACTAAACTCACATTAGTAGGGAAGGTGTTTCTTAGGGTTTTCAGAACAACAAGTAAAATCACATATTTCACATAAATTCCAAGCATAGCATTGCAAACGATGAATTTGATCCAGTAAAAGTTTCCCCTTTTGAGATAAGCGATGTCGCACATAACAAGCATGCTCATCTAAAGATTTTCCATCAACTAAGCTAGTTGGGGTTTCAGCATGAGCACATAGGGATCGAAGATGATCCAAGTAAAAAGCTGCATTAGTGTGATAGATTTTGAGTGGTTCTTCAACCATTGATTCAGTAGGTACCACTAATTTTTTTGGTATTTTGCGTTTCCAACCCATAACTAAAAATAGAAAACAAGAGCACAAAATAGAAACTACTTAGTGATAAAGCAAACAAGCACACACGAGAATATTCACCCCATGCTATAACTCCCCGTCAACGGCGCCAGAAAAAGGTCTTGATAACCCACAAGTATAGGGGATCAATTGTAGCCTCTTTCGATAATTAAGAGTGTCGAACCAACGAGGAGCTAAAGGTAGAACAAATATTGCCTCAAGTTTTATCGACCACCGATACAACTCTACGCACGCTTAACATTCGCTTTACCTAAAACAAGTATGAAACTAAAAGTACTTTGTAAGTGTTGTTGGATAGGTTTGCAAGAATATAGAGAGCATGTAAATAAAAACTAGGGGCTATTTTAGGTAAAGAAGCAATAAAGTTAGTATAGCGAGTGTGGAAAAGTGGTGGTAGGAGTTGCGAAATTGTCACTAAGCAATTGACTACTTTACTAGACCGATAGCAAGTTTTATGTGGGAGAGGCCAATGCTAGCATGTCTCCCTGACTTGGAATTCTATGCACTTATGATTGGAACTATTAGCAAGCATCCGCAATTACTAACGTTCATTAAGGTAAAACCCAACCATAGCATTAAGATATATTGGTCCCCCTCCAATCCCGTATGCATCAATTTCTATGCTAGGTTGAAGCTTCTATCACTTTTGCCCTCCAATACATAGTCCTATCAACATACAACTAACCCTATGGTGTGATCCACGCGCGCGCTCATATGATGGGCACCAAAGGAAAACAACATAACCTGAATCAAATTAAATCAATCATAGCAATTCACCAATTACCGATAGGACAACGAAAATCTACTCAGACATCATAGGATGGCAACACATCATTGGATAATAATATGAAGTATAAAGCACCATGTTCAAGTAGTGGATACAGCGGGTTGCGGGATAGTGGACCGCTGTAGATAGATGGGGGAAGGTGATGAAGATGTTGGTGAAGATGACGGAGGTGTTGGTGTAGATTGCGGTGACGATGATGCCCCCGGCGGTGTTCCGACGCCACCGGGAGAGAGGGGGAGAGAGCCCCCCTTCTTCTTCTTCTTCCTTGACCTTCTCCCTAGATGGGAGAAGGGTTTCCCCTCTGGTCCATGGCTTCCATGGTGGCGGAGGGGCGAGAGCCCCTCCGAGATTGGATCTATCTCTCCGTCTCTCTCTGTTTCTGCGTTTTAGATTATGCCCTTTCACCGTTTCTTCTATTCACGGAGATCCGTAACTCCGATTGGGCTGAAATTTGGACACGATTTTTATCCGGATATTAGGTTTCTTGCGGCGAAAGAAGGGCACCAGCCGCCTTACGGGGTGGCCACGAGGGCCCAGGGCGCGCCTGACCCCCTAGGGCGCGCCCCCTGCCTCGTGGCCCCCTCGGGCATCGTCTCGCGTTGATTCTTCTTCCCAAAAATCACATATATTACAAAAAAATCTCCGTCAGTTTTTATCCCATTTGGACTCCCTTTGATATGGATTTTTCGCGAAACAAAAAACATGCAACCTACAGGAACTGGCACGAGGCACTGGATCAATATGTTAGTCCCCAAAAATAGTATAAAAAGTTGCCAAAAGTATGTGAAAGTTGTATAATATTAACATGGAACAATCAAAAATTATAGATACGGCGGAGACGTATCAATATCTTTGCAAGTCTCTTCAAATTATCAGTTTGGTTTGGCCTACTAGATTGATCTTTCTTGCAATGGGAGAAGTGCTTAGCTTTGGGTTCAATCTTGCGGTGCTCGATTCCAGTGACAGAAAGGGAACCGACATGTATTGTATTGTTGCCATCGAGGATAAAAAGATGGGGTTTATATCATATTGCTTGAGTTTATCCCTCTACATCATGCCATCTTGCCTAGTGCGTTACTCTTTTCTTATGAACTTAATACTCTAGATGCATACTAGATAGCGGTCGATGTGTGGAGTAATATTAGTAGATACAAAATCGTTTCGGTCTACTGGACACGGACGTGATGCCTATGTTTATGATCATGCCTAGATATTCTCATAACTATGCGCTTTCCTATCAATTACTCGGCAGTAATTTATTCACCCACCGTAAGATATGCTATCTTGAGAGAAGCCGCTAGTGAAACCTATGGCCCCCGGGTCTACTTTACATCATATTAATTTCCTGTCAACTAGCTATTTCTGTCACTGTTTATTTTGCAATCTTTATTTTCCAATCTATAAAACAAAAATACCAAAAAAAATTATCTTATTATTTTTATCAGATCTCACTTTTGCAAGTAGTCGTGAGGGGATTGACAACCCCTTTACGCGTTGGTTGCAAGGTTCTTATTTGTTTGTGGAGGTACTAGGCGACTTGCGTGTAGTCTCCTACTGGATTGATACCTTGGTTCTCAAAACTGAGGAAAATACTTACGCTACTTTACTACATCACCCTTTCCTTTTTAAGGGAAAACCAACGCATGCTCAAGAGGTAGTGTGACGCCCCGATTTGACCGTACACTAATCATACACGCAAACGTGTACGACCAAGATCAGGGACTCACGGGGAGATATCACAACACAACTCTACAAATAAAATAAGTCATACAAGCATCATATTACAAGCCAGGGGCCTCGAGGGCTCGAATACAAGAGCTTGATCATAGACGAGACAGCGGAAACAACAATATCTAAGTACAGACATAAGTTAAACAAGTTTGCCTTAAGAAGGCTTGCACAAACTGGGGATACAGATCGAAAGAGGCGTAGGCCTCCTGCCTGGATCCTCCTAAACTACTCCTGGTTGTCGTCAGCGGCCTGCATGTAGTAGTAGGCACCTCCAGTGTAGTAGGAGTCGTCGTCGATGGTGGCGTCTGTCTCCTGGACTCCATCGCCTCGTCGCAACAACCGGGTATAGAAAGGGGAAAAGAGGGAGCAAAGCAACCGTTAGTACTAATCCAAAGTACTCGCAAGCAAGGAGCTACACTACATATGTATGCATTGGTATCAAATGGAAAAGGGGTAGCATATGTGGACTGAACTGCAGAATGCCGGAATAAGGGGGGATAGCTAGTCCTATCGAAGACTACGCTTCTGGCGGCCTCCATCTTGAAGCAGTAGAAGAGAGTAGATGGTAAGTTCACCAAGTGTCATCGCATAGCATAATCCTACCCGGCGATCCTCCTCTCGTCGCCCTGTCAGAGAGCGATCACTGGGTTGTATCTGGCACTTGGAAGGGTGTATTTTATTAAGTATCCGGTTCTAGTTGTCATAAGGTCAAGGTACAACTCCGGGTCGTCCTTTTACTGAGGGACACAACTATTTGAATAGATAAACTTCCCTGTAGGGGTGCACCACATTTCCCAACACGCTCGATCCTCTTTGGCCGGACACACTTTCCTGGGTCATGCCCAGTCTCGGAAGATCAACACGTCACAGCCCTATCTAGGCACAACAGAGAGGTCAGCACGCCGGTCTAAATCCTATGGCGCAGGGGTCTGGACCCATCGCCCATTGCACACCTACACATTGCGAGGGCGGCCGGAAACAGACCTAGCCTCCTAATACAAGAGCAGGCGTTCCAGTTCAATCCGGCGCGCGCCGCTCAGTCGCTGACGTCACGAAGGCTTCGACTGATACCACGGCGTCGAGTGCCCATAACTGTTCCCGCGTAGTTGGTTAGTGCGTATAGGCCGGTGGCCAGACTCAGATCAAATACCAAGATCTCGTTAAGCGTGTTATTTTGAAGTAACCGCGAACGCCGACCAGGGCCAGGCCCACCTCTCTCCTAGGTGGTCTCAACCTGCCATGTCGCTCCGCCACAAGTAACAGTCGGGGGCCGTCGGGAACCCAAGCCCACCACTACATGGGTGGAACCACCTACCCCTTCAGCCCCTATCTCAAAATCACTTGCGTGTACTCTACAAGCCGACCCAAGTTTAGTCACCACATGTATCACATATTATGTATATAAGTATATACCCGTGATCACCTCCCAAGTGATCACGGCCCGATAATATAGCATGGCAGGCGGACAAGAATATAGGGCCACTGATGGAATACTAGCATTCTATACTAAGCATTTAGGATTGCAGGTAAAGGTAACAACAGTAGTAGCAAGGACAGGCTATGCATCAGAATAGGATTAACGGAAAGCAGTAACATGCAACACTACTCTAATGCAAGTAGTAGAGAGAAGAATAGGCTATATCTGGTGATCAAGGGGGGGCTTGCCTAGTTGCTCTGGCAAGGAGTCGTCGTCGATGTAGTCGATCACTGGGGTATCGACAGCGGTCTCGGGGTCTACCAGAAAGAAGTAACGGAGGGGAACACAATAAATAATAGAGCAATCAAAGCATCACAAAGCATAACATGGCAATACACGGTGCTAGGGTGACCTAACACAGTAGTAGGCAATACCGGTGAAGGGGGGAAACATCCGGGAAAGTATTCCCGGTGTTTCACGTTTTCGGACAAACGGACTAAAGGGGGAATGTTGCAAGTTTGCTATGCTAGGGACGTGTGGTGAACGAACGAACAGCGTATCCGGATTCGTTGGATTTTTCTGAGCAAATTTCATATATAAATTATTTTTATCCAAGTTACGGTTTATTTTATATGATTTTTCAAAGATTAAATGATTTTATGGAAAAAATTTATTTCAAAAATAAATGACTAGAAGCTAAGTGTACCCAGGGTGTGTACACTACCAGTGTGGCTGTTTGATTGCCAGGTGGGGCCAGAGTCAAAGTCAACAGCCCAGTTAGAGTTGACTAGTCAAAGTCAACAGTTCCAATAGGACCCAACTATCATAGATAGTAGGTAATTTGATTTTTGTTTAATCTCTAGGGTACCCACATGTCAGTGTCACATGTGCTAATAAAATTAGCTAGACTAAATTAATCTAGAAGGGGCCACATGTCATCTACACATCTCACTAACTAAACAAATAAACCAACCTAATATATTCCTAGACTAATCTTAATAGGGCCGGCCTCCTGGACATAGGCAGCGAGGAAATAGCTGCAGCCGCAAACACCATGGGCGGCAGCAGCGATTAGCAGCCTCAGCTAGCAAGCAGGCACCATCAGCGATTAGCGGCAATAGCGATTAGCAGCAGCAGCTTGCAAGCAACGCGGTAGAACCAGCAGCACAGCAGAGCAACTCGCGCCAAGAGCATCGACAGAACGCATGCAGGGAGGCGAGAGGCGACGGGACAACAAGGACGGGTGGTGCGGCGGCTCGCATAGGCGAGCGTCGGCGTGGCGCGAGACCAAGGCGCGCGGGACGCGGGCACGTACGGCCAAGGCACGGCCTAGACGAGGAAAGTGCGCAGGCAGGGCTCGCGGACGCTGAGCTTCGGCGGTCCGGCCACTACAGCCGAAGTGCGGGGCGGCAGCTAAACGACAATGAAACGGGAAGGGTAAGGGGGGATCCAGAGGAGGAGCTCACGTTGAGGCCGTGGGAGAGCTTGAGGAGGTCGGGGATGGCCCGGAGCAGCGACATCTGGCGACGGACGACGGTGTACGCGAAGACGACGGCGGCGATGGCGGGCGAACGGGGCCTCCTAGCTCGATCCCTTTGTCGAGGGTGAAGAATACGACGACGATGGAGCTCCAGGACGTATTCTCAAGCGCCGGGGAGGTCGTCGTGGTGAAGATCGACGACGACGAGGCAGTGGCGACCGAGGCGGGGTCGCGTCATGGCCGGCGACGGGCGCGTCGGCTGCTCGGCGTGGGGGGCGGATCTGAGGAGGGGGGAGGCTCAGAGGGCGAGGGAGTGTGAGCGGGGGTGGATGAGAGCGGGGGAAGGGATCGAGAGGACGGGCGTCTGTAGCGGTCCGGGTCGGGGGAACAGGGGTCCTAAAGAAAAAAAAATAGTGGATGGGGCTCTTTCCTTTTATTTATCTTTCTCTTTTGTTTCCTTTTTAATTTCTTTTTATTTTAGTTTTATAAATTATAATTCTAGCACCTAAACTAGTATCACTAATTAGACCAATGCCACATGTAGTTTAGTACTCTAAATAAATTAGTTTGCATTCACTATTATTTTAAAAGAATTTATATAATTGTTTTAGCCCCTTTTATTTATTTATTTAAGGCATCTAAATACTTTATAAAATGTTTGGTTTCATTTTTATATTAGCTTTGGAAATTTTTGAAATATTATGAACACTATTGATTTGCTGTTTGGATAATTAATATTTTGACTTTATTTTGAAATTAAAAATTTGAACCGGGTTTCAAACCGACGCGAGTTTACCAACAGTAACGAGATGATGCGACATCATTAGCAAAGGTTCACTGTAGCTTGATCATCCGGGCGTCACATGTAGCAAGAAGGATTTCTGGCGCCGTTGCCGGGGAGTTCTATGCTCAAGTCAAGACATACCAAGTACCCATCACAAACTCTTATCCCTCGCATTACATTATTTGCCATTTGCCTCTTGGTTTCCTCTCCCCCACTTCACCTTTGCCGTTTTATTCGCCCTTTTTCCGTTCGCTTCTTTTCGCTTGCCTTTTGTGTGTTCAACTAGTTCGTTTTGTTGCCATCATGTCTGAAACTGGGGAGGTTATCATTGAAAAGGATAGTAGTAATGATGGAGAAAACGTTGATGCTTTTGATTATCCTCATGAAGAACCTACTATTTTACACACTAAAAAGTTCCGGATTGGTAGTGGTAATATTACTGGAAAAGGAGTTATTCAAGATTTCTTTACTTGTGCCGGTGCTTTGCCCACCATGAGCGGGTCTATTCTTCATAAAACTAGTAGTCTTGCGGATGCTATATCTTTGCTCGTGGTTAAACTTGAAAGACAATTTATCCACATGCATCCTTGCATACAGAGGATTTTTCTAGAATTTTCTAATATTGAGCATTCTTCTGTTAAGCGAGCAGCTACCATCTTTTTAGCTCATGAGTTCAGATTTATAATAAAAGAGGCCAATGAAATTTTTGCGCATTATAGGGTGGATGCCAGCCGTCCTCCCATAGAAGCAATCATTTTTTATCAAGAGGACATAATGCGCTTACGATCTTTAGATCATGTTGCTTTTAATGAAAACCTTAGAAAAAAGGTTCCTACCGATGTTCTAGTTGACAGGATTTCTGAACTTAATGACAATTTAGCTATCCAGAACAATGGGTTAGGTTTTTCCCTTGAACAAAGGCTCATGACTTTTTGCCAAAAGAATGCTTATAATGATGAATTGGTTGTGTAGTATGAGGGGACAAAGGAGGAACCAATACCTCCCGAGCTTGATCTTGGGGACTTTTGTCCCATTAAATTTAGCCATTTTGATTACTTTTGCTTGGCACAAAGAAAATTTGCTGTTGAATGTAGGGAGTATGAGATGATTTGCCTTATCATTATCATGGCAATACCTAGATCTATTATTGTTTTTATGCCTAGCTAGGGGCGTTAAACGATAGCGCTTGTTGGGAGGCAACCTAATTTTATTTTTTTTCCTTGATTTTTGTTCCTGTTTAGTAATAAATAAATCATCTATCCTTTGTTACGATTGCGTTTTTATGTTTTAATTAGTGTTTGTGCCAAGTAAAGCCTTTAGGATCTTCTTGGATGATTGTTGTTTGATCTTGCTGAAAAAAACAAAAAGTATGTGCTCACGAGAATAATTTACATTTTTACCAGAGAGCGATAAAATACCAATTCTAACTGCAGTAGAACAATATGAAAATCATTTAGGATGTCCTAATTTCTCAGGATTTTTGGAGTTACAGAAGTATTCGAAACCTACAGATTACTACAGACTGTTCTGTTTTTGACAGATTTTGTTTTTCGTGTGTTGTTTGCTTATTTTGATGAATCCATAGCTAGTATCGGGGGGTATGAACCAAATAGAAGTTGTAATATAGTAGGTTTAACACCAATGTAAATAAAGAATGAGTTAATTACAGTACATTGAAGTGGTGGTTTGTTTTCTTATACTAATGGAGCTCATGAGATTTTCTGTTGAGTTTTGTGTTGTGAAGTTTTCAAGTTTTTGCGTAAAGATTTGATGAATTTTGGAACAAGGAGTGTCAAGAGCCTAAGCTTGGGGATGCCCAAGGCACCCAAAGGTTGTAGCGATCCGACCTCAAACAGTCAAATCTCTGTGCATAAGTGTCATCCCTGGATCGGTAATGCTGACACACACAGTACTTTGAAGGATTTATAACAGAGTTGCAATCACACACTTATTACATCAAATAACTCATAAAATAGTATTTATTATAATAATATGGCTTAAGGCCGTCTAAATACGATAACAGCGGAAGGCTTGGAAGATAAAGTGAGTCCATCAACTCCAAAGGCATAGCTGAGTGCACGACAATGACCTAGCGCACCTTACTCTTCGTCTGAAAAGTATGCAACATAATATGTTGCAGCCCGAAAACGGGTCAGCACATGGAATATGCTGGCAAAAATAACACTGTAGAGCAATGAACTGGTAACAGCTATAACTATATGCATATTTGGCTGGTGGAGGCTTTGCGGTTATAATGTTTTGGGAAAAGCCAATTTTTCCCTACAACAAAGGAATATATTTTGTTTAACTATCATTGTAGTTGATAAATATTGAGAAGGTTCCTCCAACTCAATCCCAATTAAGAAGTATTAATAACCCAACAAATTAATTTAGAGTGATGAGATCAACATGATAATTCAAGAACCAGATACTCAAGATGTCCATAACCGGGGACACGACTAACCATGATTAGTTTGCACACTCTACAGAGGTTTGCGCACTTTTCCCCATAAGACTTGATCTCCTCCATTGGTTTTCTTGCACTACATGGTGTTTGAGAAATGGATGACCGAGACACAGTCTTTCAGAAGCATTAACTCTTTACTCTGGGTAGACAGTTACACCTACTTTCCCCTACATCTGCTAGCCTACCACTGAAAGAGGTCACACAACATACTCAACTATGATAGAGCCCATAATGTCTTGTGGCTGCACACGGAAGTTTCTACCATGAATAATCTTATGATCCCTTTGAGCCTGGGCGGCGAACCATAGAATGATCGCACGGGTACTCTGGGATATCCTAGGACAACACTGGATTCCCCAGGTGCCCACAACCAATCCACTCAGATGTGTATTTAAGTAGCCACCTTAGGTTAACCCTTAATTAACAACTCTCACATCTTTCATGGATACACTCAACCAATCCACGTCTACGAGCATAGCATAGCAGTATAAGCATAACGTAGAAGTAACTCCCAGGGTTTGATAATAAAAGGCAATAGGTTCTACCTCATCATCTACTTCCCAATACTCACATGTTAAGAGATCCTACCCACGCAATGTTTGAGGATTGGAACTAATGCATAAAAACTGGGTAATGAAGAAGTATGATCAAAGTGTTACTTGCCTTGCTGACGATCTGCAAACCCTAGAGACTCGTAGTAGCACGCTTCACACTCGAGAAATTCTATCGCAAACAAACAATATCATACATAAGCAATCAAGCATAGATTCAAGGGTAAAACTCAAATAAAAAGATCCAAACTAAAAGTTCAACTGAAGAGCTTCGATTTGCAAAAAGAATCAATCAAATCCGAGCTACGAAACTCAAACTACGCTCAAAAGAATTTCGAATTCAAATCTGCTTGGAACAAAATTTGAAATTGTCAAAACCATGTTCAAGTTGATTAACTAGAAAGAGGGCTTCGAGACGAAGATTTTGGCATTGGTTTCACTGGATTTGGACGAACGGTTGAAAGGTTGCGAGGGTTTAAAGATCAGGGGCTAATCTGCGATAAAAGTATTCGCGGATAGGTCCCTGGCGAAAATAAAACAAAAAAGAAAAATCTATCGGACGAACGTCCGCTAACAGAAACAAATGAACGAATTCGTTTGTTATTAGGTCTAAACGAACGAACATTCACAAAATAGATCTAAACCGAGAAAAACCGATCTAACCGATGGAAAACCAAGAAAATCGATCTATCAAAAAAACTAAACTAGATCTAGGGTTTACCGAAATAAACCGATGAGAACCAGAAATAAAACTGGCGGCGGCGGATCCGAACGGCAGCGACTTCCGGCGAGGCTGCGACGGGGCGAGGCGAGGCGTCGCGGGACGGCGGTCGGCAGTGCAGCAGGCGACGGTGGCTGCTGCTTCTTGCTGCTGCGGCGGGCGACGACAGTGGTGGTGAGAGACGACGGGGGGGGGGGCTCCGACTTGCGGGCGAAGTCGGGCGGTGGCGGCGGCGCGTCGGACTCCTCGGAGTCCGTGCCGACCACGGCGACGGAGGCGGTTGGCGGCGCTGGGCTTCGGCCCGCTCGGCTGGGCCGTTGGCCCAGTCGGGCGAAACGTTTTTTTTTGAGAAAAAATAGTTCCGCCGAAGAAAATCCTAAATAAATATAAGAAAAAATTCTAAAAAATGCCAAAAAAAATTTCACCGTCTAAATAAAATATTTAGAACAAAGTGAAATTTTTTGGCCTAAAATGCATATTTTTCTAATTCAAATAAAATAGCAGAAAAATCAAAATAAAATATTTATTTAATTTTAACATTTTTCCTCCAATATTTGTTTTATTTTGGAGAAGTCCTTTTATCTCCTCTCTTTTATTTTTATATTGGAAATATTTCACAGAGAAATTTTTTAAAACCAAAGTGATCCTCTTTTCAAATTTGAGAAAAATTAAAATACGAAAACAGTGAAATCCCCAACTCTCTCTGTGGGTCCTTGAGTTGCTTAGGATTTCTAGGATCGCAAAGAAGATGCAAATAAAATATGATATGCATATGATGACCTATGTATAACATTCTAAATTGAAAAATTGGGATGTTACAAACCTACCCCCCTTAAGATGAATCTCGCCCTCGATATTCGGGTTGGCTAGAAAATAGGTGCAGGTGGTCTTTCTGTAGATCTTCCTCTCGTTCCCAGGTGGCTTCATCCTCGGTACGGTGGCTCCATTGAACTTTGCAAAACTTGATAACCTTGTTGCGTGTAACTCGGCTGGCAAGTTTGAGAATCTTGACGGAATTCTCCTCGTAGGTTAAATCACTATCCAACTGAATTGCTTCCAGGGGCACTGTATCTCTCAAAGGAATATCGGCCATCTCTGCATGGTACTTCTTTAACGGGGAAACGTGAAACACATCATGAACTCCTGACAATCCTTCGGGTAACTCCAACTTGTAGGCAACTTCTCCCATACATTCCAAAACTCGGCATGGTCTTACAAATCTCGCGGCTAATTTTCCCTTAACTCCAACATTTAACTTCTCGGAGTGGTGACACTCGTAGATACACTCTGTCTCCGATTTCATAGACTACCTCCTTGCGTTTTGAATCAGCATCACTCTTCTGTTGGGGAACGTAGTAATTTCAAAATTTTCCTACGCACACGCAAGATCATGGTGATGCATAGCAATGAGAGGGGAGAGTGTTGTCTACGTACCCTCGTAGACCGGCAACGGAAGTGTTGACACAACGTAGAGGAAGTAGTCGTACGTCTTCCCGATCCGACCGGTCCAAGTACCGAACGTACGACACCTTCGAGTTCTGCACACGTTCAACTCGGTGACGTCCCTCGAGTTCCGATCCAGCAAAACGTTGAGGGAGAGTTTCGTCAGCACGACGGCGTGATGATGTTCTACCGACGCAGGGCTTCGCCTAAGCACCGCTATGATATAACCGAGGTGGAATATGTGGAAGGGGGCACCGCACACGGCTAAGGAACAATCACGAGGATCAACTTGTGTGTAATGGGGTGCCCCCTTTCCTCACTATATAAAGGAGGGAGAGGGGGAGGTGCGGCCGGCCCTATGGGTGCGCCTGGAGGAGTCCTACTCCGTCCGGGAGTAGGACTCCCCCTCTTGCCTTGTTGGAAAAGGAAGGAGGAAGGGAGAAAGAGGAAAGGGGGGCGCCGCCCCCCTTCCTTGTCCTATTTGGACTAGGGGGGAGGGGGCACGCGACCTGCCCTGGCCGGCCCTCCTCTTCTCCCTTATGGTCCATGTAGGCCCAATAACCCCCCCCCCCCCCCGGGGGGGGGGGGTTCCGGTAAACCCCCGATACTCCGGTAAAATCCCAATTTCACCCGGAACGTTTACGATATCCAAATATAGGCTTCCAATATATCAATCTTTATGTCTCGACCATTTTGAGACTCCTCGTCATGTCCGTGATCACATCCGGGACTCCGAACAACCTTCGGTACATCAAAACACAAAAACCCTAATTACGATCGTCACCGAACTTTAAGCGTGCGGACCCTACGGGTTCGAGAACTATGTAGACATGACCGAGACACGTCTCCGGTCAATAACCAATAGCGGAACCTGGATGCTCATATTGGCTCCTACATATTCTACGAAGAT
Source organism: Triticum urartu (assembly GCF_056163025.1). Lineage (NCBI taxonomy): Eukaryota > Viridiplantae > Streptophyta > Magnoliopsida > Poales > Poaceae > Triticum > Triticum urartu. The sequence continues at coordinate 223,160,087 of NC_141877.1, read as the reverse complement.
CTTTATCGGTCAGACCGCATAACAACATACGTTGTTCCCTTTGTCATCGGTATGTTACTTGCCCGAGATTCGATCATCGGTATCTCAATACCTAGTTCAATCTCGTTACCGGCAAGTCTCTTTACTCGTTCCGTAATACATCATCCTGCAACTAACTTATTAGTTGCAATGCTTGCAAGGCTTGAGTGATGTGCATTACCGAGAGGGCCCAGAGATACCTCTCTGACAATCGGAGTGACAAATCCTAATCTCGAAATACGCCAACCCAACAAGTACCTTCGGAGACACCTGTAGAGCACCTTTATAATCACCCAGTTATGTTGTGACGTTTGGTAGCTCACAAAGTGTTCCTCCGGTAAACGGGAGTTGCATAATCTCATAGTCATAGGAACATGTATAAGTTATGAAGAAAGCAATAGCAACAAACTAAACGATCAAGTGCTAAGCTAACGGAATGGGTCAAGTCAATCACATCATTCTCCTAATGATGTGATCCCGTTAATCAAATGCCAACTCATGTCTATGGTTAGGAAACATAACCATCTTTGATTAACGAGCTAGTCAAGTAGAGGCATACTAGTGACTCTCTGATTTTGTCTATGTATTCACACATGTATTATGTTTCCGGTTAATACAATTCTAGCATGAATAATAAACATTTATCATGATATAAGGAAATAAATAATAACTTTATTATTGCCTCTAGGGCATATTTCCTTCAGTCTCCCACTTGCACTAGAGTCAATAATCTAGATTACACAGTAATGATTCTAACACCCATGGAGCCTTGGTGCTGATCATGTTTTGCTCGTGGAAGAGGCTTAATCAGCGGGTCTGCAACATTCAGATCCGTATGTATCTTGCAAATTTCTATGTCTCCCACTTGGACTAAATCCCGAATGGAATTGAAGCGTCTCTTGATGTGTTTGGTTCTCTTGTGAAATCTGGATTCCTTCGCCAAGGCAATTGCACTAGTATTGTCACAAAAGATTTTCATTGGAACCGATGCACTAGGTATGACACCTAGATCGGATATGAACTCCTTCATCCAGACTCCTTCATTTGCTGCTTCTGAAGCAGCTATGTACTCCGCTTCACATGTAGATCCCGCCACAACGCTTTGTTTAGAACTGCACCAACTGACAGCTCCACCATTCAATAAAAACACATATCCGGTTTGCGATTTAGAATCGTCCGGATTAGTGTCAAAGCTTGCATCAACGTAACCATTTACGATGAGCTCTTTGTCACCTCCATATACGAGAAACATATCCTTAGTCCTTTTCAGGTATTTCAGGATGTTCTTGACCGCTGTCCAGTGATCCACTCTTGGATTACTTTGGTACCTCCCTGCTAGACTTATAGCAAGGCACACATCAGGTCTGGTACACAGCATTGCATACATGATAGAGCCTATGGCTGAAGCATAGGGAACATCTTTCATTTTCTCTCTATCTTCTGCGGTGGTCGGACATTGAGTCTTACTCAAATTCACACCTTGTAACACAGGCAAGAACCCTTTCTTTGCTTGATCCATTTTGAACTTCTTCAAAACCTTGTCAAGGTATGTGCTTGTGAAAGTCCAATTAAGCGTCTTGATCTATCTCTATAGATCTTAATGCCCAATATGTAAGCAGCTTCACCGAGGTCTTTCATTGAAAAACTCTTATTCAAGTATCCCTTTATGCTATCCAGAAATTCTATATCATTTCCAATCAATAATATGTCATCCACATATAATATCAGAAATGCTACAGAGCTCCCACTCACTTTCTTGTAAATTCAGACTTCTCCAAAAGTTTGTACAAAACCAAATGCTTTGATCACACTATCAAAGCGTTTATTCCAACTCCGAGAGGCTTGCACCAGTCCATAAATGGATCGCTGGAGCTTGCACACTTTGTTAGCTCCCTTTGGATCGACAAAACCTTCTGGTTGCATCATATACAACTCTTCTTCCAGAAATCCATTCAGGAATGCAGTTTTGACATCCATTTGCCAAATTTCATAATCATAAAACGCGACAATTGCTAACATGATTCAGACAGACTTAAGCATCGCTACGGGTGAGAAGGTCTCATCGTAGTCAATCCCTTGAACTTGTCGAAAACCTTTTGCAACAAGTCGAGCTTTGTAGACAGTAACATTACCGTCAGCATCAGTCTTCTTCTTGAAGATCCATTTATTCTCAATTGCTTGCCGATCAACGGGCAAGTCAACCAAAGTCCACACTTTGTTCTCATACATGGATCCCATCTCAGATTTCATGGCTTCTAGCCATTTTGCGGAATCTGGGCTCACCATCGCTTCTTCATAGTTCGTAGGTTCATCATGATCTAGTAGCATGACTTCCAGAATAGGATTACCGTACCACTCTGGTGCGGATCTTACTCTGGTTGATCTACGAGGTTCGGTAGTAACTTGATCTGAAGTTTCATGATCATTATCATTAGCTTCATCACTAATTGGTGTAGGTGTCACAGAAACTGGTTTCTGTGATGTACTACTTTCCAATAAGGGAGCATGTACAGTTACCTCATCAAGTTCTACTTTTCTCCCACTCACTTCTTTCGAGAGAAACTCCTTCTCTAGAAAAAATCCGAATTTAGCAACAAAAGTTTTGCCTTCGGATCTGTGATAGAAGGTGTACCCAACAGTCTCCTTTGGGTATCCTATGAAGACACATTTCTCCGATTTGGGTTCGAGCTTATCAGGTTGAAGCTTTTTCACATAAGCATCGCAGCCCCAAACTTTCAGAAACGACAACTTTGGTTTCTTGCCAAACCACAGTTAATAAGGCGTCGTCTCAACGGATTTCGATGGTGTCCTATTTAACGTGAATGCAGCCGTCTCTAAAGCATAACCCCAAAACGATAACGGTAAATCAGTAAGAGACATCATAGATCGCACCATATCTAATAAAGTACGATTACGACGTTTGGACACACCATTACGCTGTGGTGTTCCGGGTGGCGTGAGTTGCGAAACTATTCCGCATTGTTTCAAATGTAGACCAAACTCGTAACTCAAATATTCTCCTCCACGATCAGATCGTAGAAACTTTATTGTTTTGTTACGATGATTTTCAACTTCACTCTGAAATTCTTTGAACTTTTCAAATGTTTCAGACTTATGTTTCATTAAGTAGATATACCCATATCTGCTTAAATCATCTGTGAAGGTGAAAAAATAACGATATCCGCCACGAGCCTCAACATTCATTGGACCACATACATCTGTATGTATGATTTCTAACAAATCCGTTGCTCTCTCCGTAGTACCGGAAAATGGTGTTTTAGTCATCTTACCCATGAGGCACGGTTCGCAAGTACCAAGTGATTCATAATCAAGTAGTTCCAAAAGTCCATCAGTATGGAGTTTCTTCATGCGCTTTACACCGATATGACCTAAACGGCAGTGCCACAAATAAGTTACACTATCATTATCAACTCTGCATCTTTTTATTTCAACATTATGAATATGTGTATCACTACTATCGAGATTCATCAGAAATAGACCACTCTTCAAGGGTGCATGGCCATAAAAGATATTACTCATATAAATAGAACAACCATTATTCTCTGATTTAAATGAATAACCGTCTCGCATTAAACAAGATCCAGATATAATGTTCATGCTCAACGCTGGCACCAAATAACAATTATTTAGGTCTAATACTAATCCCGAAGGTAGATGTAGAGGTAGCGTGCCGACTGCGATCACATCGACTTTGGAACCATTTCCCACGCGCATCGTCATCTCGTCCTTAGCCAATCTTCGCTTAATCCGTAGCCCCTGTTTCGAGTTGCAAATGTTAGCAACAGAACCAGTATCAAATCCCCAGGTGCTACTGCGAGCATTACTAAGGTACACATCAATAACATGTATATCACATATACCTTTGTTCACTTTGCCATCCTTCTTATCCGCAAAATACTTGGGGCAGTTCCGCTTCCAGTGACCAGTCTGCTTGTAGTAGAAGCACTCAGTCTCAGGCTTAGGTCCAGACTTGGGTTTCTTCTCCTAAGCAGCAACTTGTTTGCTGTTCTTCTTGAAGTTCCCTTTCTTCTTCCCTTTGCCCTTTTTCTTGAAACTGGTGGTCTTATTGACCATCAACACTTGATGCTCCTTCTTGATTTCTACCCCCGCGGCCTTTAGCATCGCGAAGAGCTCAGGAATAGTTTTATTCATCCCTTGCATATTATAGTTCATAACAAAGCTTTTGTAGCTTGGTGGCAGTGATTGAAGAACTCTGTCAATGACACTATCAACAGGAAGATTAACCCCCAGTTGAGTCAAGTGATTATGATACCCAGACATTTTGAGTATATGTTCACTGACAGAACTATTCTCCTCCATCTTGCAGCTATAGAACTTATTGGAGACTTCATATCTCTCAATCCGGGCATTTGCTTGAAATATTAACTTCAACTCCTGGAACATCTCATATGCTCCATGACGTTCAAAACATCGTTGAAGACCCGGTTCTAAGCCGTATAGCATGGCACACTGAACTATCGAGTAGTCATCAGCTTTGCTCTGCCAGACGTTCATAACATCTGGTGTCGCTCCTGCAGCAGGCTTGGCACTTAGCGGTGCTTCCAGGACATAATTCTTCTGTGCAGCAATGAGGATAATCCTCAAGTTACGGACCCAGTCCGTGTAATTTCTACCATCATCTTTCAACTTTGCTTTCTCAAGGAACACATTAAAATTCAACGGAACAATGGCACGAGCCATCTATCTACAATCAAACATAGACAAGCAAGATACTATCAGGTACTAAGTTCATGCTAAATTTAAGTTCAATTAATCATATTACTTAAGAACTCCCACTTAGAAAGATATCCCTCTAATCCTCTAAGTGATCACGTGATCCAAATCAACTAAACCATGTCCGATTATCACGTGAGATGGAGTAGTATCAATGGTGAACATCAATATGTTGATCATATCTACTATATGATTCACGCTCGACCTTTTGGTCTTCGTTTTCCGAGGCCATATCTGTTATATGCTAGGCTCGTCAAGTTAAACCTGAGTATTCCGCGTGTGCAACTGTTTTGCACCCGTTGTATTTGAACGTAGAGCCTATCACACCCGATCATCACGTGGTGTCTCAGCACGAAGAACTTTCGCAACGGTGCATACTCAGGGAGAACACTTATACTTTGATAATTTAGTGGGGGATGATCTTATAATGCTACCGTCAATCAAAGCAAGATAAGATGCATAAAAGATAAACATCACATGCAATCAATATAAGTGATATGATATGGCCATCATCATTTTGTGCTTGTGATCTCCATCTCCGAAGCACCTTCATGATCTCCATCGTCACCGGCGCGACACCTTGATTACCATCGTAGCATCGTTGTCGTCTCGCCAATCTTATGCTTCCACGACTATCGCTACCGCTTAGTGATAAAGTAAAGCATTACAGCGCAATTGCATTGCATACAATAAAGCGACAACCATATGGCTCCTGCCAGTTGCCGATAACTCGGTTACAAAACATGATCATCTCATACAATAAAATTTAGCATCATGTCTTGACCATATCACATCACAACATGCCCTGCAAAAACAAGTTAGACATCCTCTACTTTGTTGTTGCAAGTTTTACGTGGCTGCTACGGGCTTAGCAAGAACCGTTCTTACCTACGCATCAAAACCACAACGATAGTTTGTCAAGTTGGTGCTGTTTTAACCTTTGCAAGGACCGGGCGTAGCCATACTTGGTTCAACTAAAGTTGGAGAAACTGACACCCGCCAGCCACCTGTGTGCAAAGCATGTCGGTAGAACCAGTCTCGCGTAAGCGTACGCGTAATGTCGGTCCGGGCCGCTTCATCCAACAATACCGCTGAACCAAAGTATGACATGCTGGTAAGCAGTATGACTTATATCGCCCACAACTCACTTGTGTTCTACTCGTGCACAACATCAATGCATAAAACCTAGGCTCTGATACCACTGTTGGGGAACGTAGTAATTTCAAAATTTTCCTACACACACGCAAGATCATGGTGATGCATGGCAATGAGAGGGGAGAGTGTTGTCTATGTACCCTCGTAGACCGGCAACGGAAGTGTTGACACAACGTAGAGGAAGTAGTCGTACGTCTTCCCGATCCGACCGATCCAAGTACCGAACATACGGCACCTCCGAGTTCTGCACACGTTCAACTCGGTGACGTCCCTCGAGTTTCGATCCAGCAAAACGTTGAGGGAGAGTTTCGTCAGCACGACGGCGTGATGACGGTGATGATGTTCAACTGACGCAGGGCTTCGCCTAAGCACCGCTATGATATGACCGAGGTGGAATATGGTGGAAGGGGGCACCGCACATGGCTAAGGAACGATCACGAGGATCAACTTGTGTGTCATGGGGTGCCCCCTTGCCTCAGTATATAAAGGAGGGAGAGGGGGAGGTGCGGCCGGCCCTATGGGTGCGCCTGGAGGAGTCCTACTCCATCCGGGAGTAGGACTCCCCCCTCTTGCCTTGTTGGAAAAGGAAGGAGGAAGGGAGAAAGAGGAAAGGGGGGCGCCGCCCCCTTCCTTGTCCTATTCGGACTAGGGGGGAGGGGGCGCGCGGCCTGCCCTGGCCGGCCCTCCTCTTCTCCCTTATGGCCCATGTAGGCCCAATAACCCCCGGGGGGGTTCCGGTAAACCCCCGGTACTCCGGTAAAATCCTGATTTCACCCGGAACATTTCCGATATCCAAATATAGGCTTCCAATATATCAATCTTTATGTCTCAACCATTTCGAGACTCCTCGTCATGTCCGTGATCACATCCGGGACTCCGAACAACCTTCGGTACATCAAAACACAAAAACCCTAATTACGATCGTCACCGAACTTTAAGCGTGCGGACCCTACAGGTTCGAGAACTATGTAGACATGACCGAGACACATCTCCGGTCAATAACCAATAGCGGAACCTGGATGCTCATATTGGCTCCTACATATTCTACGAAGATCTTTATCAGTCAGATCGCATAACAACATATGTTGTTCCCTTTGTCATCGGTATGTTACTTGCCCGAGATTTGATCGTTGGTATCTCAATACCTAGTTCAATCTCGTTACCGGCAAGTCTCTTTACTCGTTCCGTAACATCATCCTGCAACTAACTTATTAGTTGCAATGCTTGCAAGGCTTGAGTGATGTGCATTACCGAGAGGGCCCAGAGATACCTCTCCGACAATCGGAGTGACAAATCCTAATCTCGAAATACGCCAACCCAACAAGTACCTTCGGAGACACCTGTAGAGCACCTTTATAATCACCCAGTTACATTGTGACGTTTGGTAGCACACAAAGTGTTCCTCCGGTAAACGGGAGTTGCATAATCTCATAGTCATAGGAACATGTATAAGTTATGAAGAAAGCAATAGCAACAAACTAAACGATCAAGTGCTAAGCTAACGGAATCGGTCAAGTCAATCACATCATTCTCCTAATGATGTGATCCCGTTAATCAAATGACAACTCATGTCTATGGTTAGGAAACATAACCATCTTTGATTAACGAGCTAGTCAAGTAGAGGCATACTAGCGACTCTCTGTTTTTGTCTATGTATTCACACATGTATTATGTTTCCGGTTAATACAATTCTAGCATGAATAATAAACATTTATCATGATATAAGGAAATAAATAATAACTTTATTATTGCCTCTAGGGCATATTTCCTTCATCTTCTGCCTGGACTGAGCTACCTTCAGTCTATCTCAAATCAACTTAACCTTCTTTTTGGATTCTTTGATCAAATTCGGTCCAAACAACTGACGGTCTCCAACTTCATCCCACATCAACGGTGTCCTGCATCTCCTTCCATACAAGGCTTCGAAAGGGGCCATCTTTAGACTAGCTTGATAACTGTTGTTGTATGAGAATTCCGCGTACGGCAAATTATCATCCCAGTTGGATCCATAATCTAGCACACAAGCTCTCAACATGTCCTCCAGAATATGATTGACTCTCTCGGTCTGTCCATCTGTCTGCAGATGAAAGGCTGTACTAAACTCTAGCCTGGTTCCCAAAGTCTGGTGCAGCTGATGCCAAAACTTCGAAGTAAACTGAGTCCCTCTATCCGATACGATGGTCCTTGGAACTCCATGTAGACATACGATCCTGGTCATATATATCTTGGCCAACTTCGCACTCGTATAGGTGGTTTTCACTGGGATAAAGTGAGCCACTTTGGTCAAACGATACACTACTACCTAGATAGAATCATATCCCGATCGTGTCCTAGGTAATTCGGTGATGAAATCCATGCCAAGCTTGTCCCACTTCCATTCGGGTATCGGCATAGGCTGCAGTAATCCTGCTGGCTTCTGATGTTCTGCCTTCACTCTCTGACATACATCACATACGGCTACATACTCGGCAATATCCTTCTTCATACCTGTCCACCAGAAACGCTCCTTCAAATCCAAATACATTTTGGTGTTTCCTGGGTGAATCGAGTATGGCGAGTCATGAGCTTCCTGTAGTATTAACTTCCTGATTTCTACATTGTTGGGTACATATACTTGGTCCTCAAACCATAAAGTGCCATGCTCATCCTCACGAAAACCTTTGGCTTTTCCTTCGCTCATCTTCTCCTTTATCTCAGCAATCTCCTTATCATCCTTCTGAGCTTCTCGAATCTTTCCCAATAATGTTGACTGAACCTCCATTGCCGCGACAAAACCTCGTGGAACTATCTCCAAACGAAGCTCCCTGAGATCGTCAACTAACTCATGCGGAAATCCTCCGCTTACAAGGGTATTGGCATAACTTTTCCGGCTCAAGGCGTCTGCTATGACACTGGCCTTTCCTGGGTGATAGTGTAGCTTCATATCATAATCCTTTATAAGCTCCAACCATCTCCTTTGTCTGAGATTCAGCTCCTTCTACGTGAAAATGTACTTCAAACTCTTGTGATCCATGTACACATCACAACAGTTTCCAATAATAAAATGTCTCCAGGTCTTGAGTGCATAAACTACAACTACTAACTCTAAATCATGCGTGGCATAATTCAATTCATGCGGTCGAAGCTGACGCGAGGCATATGAAACAACTCTTCCGTCTTGCATAAGTACACCTCCAAGTCCTAAGCGAGAAGCATCGCAATACACTTGGAAATCCTTGCGTATATCTGGCAAAATCAGCACTGGGGCTGTAACCAAACGTTTCTTCAACTCCTGAAAACTTTCCTCACATTCATCTGTCCATTTGAACTAGTGTCCTTCTTCAACAACTCCGTCATAGGTTTCACAATCTTGGAGAAATTCTCAATGAATCTCCGGTAGTATCCTGCGAGTCTAAGAAAACTGCGGATCTCCCCTACTGAGGTGGGTGCTAGCCAATCAGTGATGGACTGCACTTTGGTAGGGTCTACTGCTATACCTTCTCCTGATATAACATGTCCAAGGAATCCAACTTCCTTCAACCAAAACTCGCATTTGCTAAATTTGGCATATAACTGATGTTCCCTGAGCTTCTCGAGAACTAAACGCAAATGCTCCTTGTGTTCCTCTTCATTCTTTGAGTATACCAAAATATCATCAATGAACACAACAACAAACTTATCCAAGAACTCCATGAACACCTTATTCATCATACTCATGAAATAGGCAGGGGCATTTGTCAATCCAAATGACATGACCGTGTACTCATATAACCCGTACCTAGTGGTGAAAGCTGTCTTGGGTATATCCTTTTCTCAGATCTTCAGCTGGTGGTATCCTGATCGTAGATCGATCTTGGAGAATACTTTAGCTCCTTGCAGCTGGTCAAACAGATCGTTGATCATCGGTAGCGGGTATTTGTTCTTGATCGTCACTTCATTCAACGCACGATAATCAACAACCATTCTCAAAGATCCATCCTTCTTCTCAACTAATAGCACTGGGTCTCCCCATGGTGACGAACTTCGTCGAATGTAACCTTTCTCCAATAACTCCTTAATCTGCTTCTTTATCTCCTCCAGATCATTTGCGGGCATCCAGTATGGTCTCTTTGATATTGGTCCAATGCCTTGCAACAACTCTATCAAAAAGTCAATGTCTCGATCCAGCGGCATGCCTGGTAGTTCCTCTGGAAATACATCTGGATAATCCTTCACTATAGGCACTTCCTCCTGAACAACTCCTGAGAGGGAATTTACTTGGGTCCTCCTTGGCGCATGCCTGGATACATACTTAATCATTTTTTCCCTCTGGGGTGGTGAGCATAATTGACTTACTGGCGCAATCGATGTTTCCCCCATACATCAATAGCCAATCCATGCCTAGTATCACGTCCAATCCTTGTGACTCCAGAATTATTAGGTCTGAGGGGAAAACATGCCTACCTATGGTTAATGGCATCTGAAAACATCCTTGACTTGCCATAAACTCTGCTCCTGGCGAGCTTACTAACATAGGTGTCCTAAGAACTTTGGTGGGCAACTTATACTTATCCACAATTCCCCTTGAAATGTATGAATGCGATGCACCAGTATCAAAAAGAACGATTGCAGTAAATGACTTAACCAAAAACTTACCTATAACTGCATCTGGCTGTTCTTCAACCTCCTCCATGTTAACGTGCTTCACTTGTCCCCTGTTGAAAGGGTTGGGATTCTTTCCAGAGCTTCCATTTCCATTCTTTGCTTCAGAACACTCGGTGGCGTAGTGTCGAGTCTTCCCACACTTGAAACAAGTAATGTGACTTAGATCCTTCTTGGCGGGCGTTGCTGGGTTGGAACGGTTCTGGCTGGTGCTTCCTCCATTTCCATTCCCATTCTTGGGGCCACTGTGGTTATGTGAGCTTCCTCCATTGTGGGTATGACCTCCATGGTTATGGGTGTAACCTTTGGAGTTAGGGGTAAAGCGAGGCTTGCTGAGCTCCAGAATTGTACTTCCCCTGTCCATACTTCCGTTTGCGGCTCTCTATCTGCTGCTATTTGTTTTCAATCATCAGGGTCCGGTCTACCAACTCCTGGTAGTTAGTGAATGTTGCCACCATCAACTGCATGCTCATCTCATCATCCAGCCCTTCCATAATCTTCTCTTGCTTCGCGGCGTCTGTGGCCACATCATCTGGGGCATAATGGGCTAACTTGCTAAACTCGTCCATGTACTACCCACAGTACAGTTTCCCTGGTGTAAGTTGCGAAACTCACACTTCTTCATATCCATTGCTCCTGTAGAGACATGGGCTGTGCAGAATGCTTGCTGGAACTGATCCCAAGTGACGTTGGCTATGGGAAAAGTGGCTGTGTAATTCTCCCACCATGAGGCTGTGGGTCCATCCAATTGATGTGCGGCAAAGGGCACCTTCTCCGCATCTGTGCAACCTGCGGTGGTCAACTCCCTTCAAATCCTACATAGCCAGTCATCAGCAACAATCGGCTCGGTGCTACTGGAAAACACCGGCGGATTCAACCTTAGAAAACAGGCTAGGTTGTCCACTGGAGGTGGTGGCGGTGGGTTGTTGTTATTGTTGTTGCCTTGGTTTTGGACTAGTAGTTGCATCAAGGCATTCTGTTGTTGGATCAATTGTATGAGCTCCGGTGGGAAAGAAAATCCGGGGTCACGTCTCGGAGGCTTCTGATGGGTTTAGAGGGAAGAGATTAGAATAGAATGAGGTCTAAAGAGAAAGCACTACCCATATGCACATGAGACAAACACATTCATATCACACCACTCAATTCAAACAAGGGCATACAATCGATCTAGCTACCATTACAAAGATACTCGGACTACTACTATATACATGGGGAAAATACTACTAATAATATGGTGGTCATCTAGAAATTTTGATCGGTAGAAGACTCCATGATATCCGCTCCAGCTTCATCTTCATAATTATCATCACTATTGTCGGGGTCGGAGTCGGTGTCGTCGATGATGATGTAGTCCTCGGGATGGTCGTCATCTCCTCCTGGCGTGGGATCTCCCATGAATACTCCTAGCTTCCTCGTCAAGTCGTCATTCTTTTCTACTAGTATTGCAATTTCCTCCTCATATCCATCGCGTGTAGACTTGAGTTCCTCTTCAAGCTCCATGTTCCTAGTCATCACCTTCTTCAGATCTATCATGCTTGCGCTCATTTGGTTCTCCTAGCAACGAATGTGCTGGTCTAATTCCTGGATGAAGGCTGCAATGGATCTGTCCCTCCTGGTGCTGATCATCTCCCATTGCTCATCTCGGCGCCCACATATCTGGTAGATTGTGTCCTTAAGATCCTTGTGATAAACTTCGCCGATGCGTCCCATGGCGATGTGGGCTGCCATGCTCTTTCCTAGATTCCAGGTTGGTGCATCAAAGGAAAACTCTATGGGTTCAGTAATTGGCGTGAACGTCCTTCCTGGAACTTGAACTCGAATCATCCAATGCTCCTCTTCTGATAAAGTGGCGGTGTAGGTCCCGGTGAAGCTTGGTATTTTGATGTTCAGGTACCTAGTGACTTCCTTCAAGTGTCCTCCAAAGGGTGTATCTTCATCCGGTTGAGCAAACTTGTTCCTTGGGCCCGCCATCTATGGAGTGGAAAATGGAGAGGAGTCAGAAATAAGTAGAGAAGAGTGACCTATGGCTTATCTTAGTGGTCCTGTCCTACAATCAGCATGTGCTCTCATACCATCTTGTAGTGATCCGATCTCAAATGGTCAAATCTCTATGCATAAGTGTCATCCCTGGATCGGCAATGCTGACACACACAGTACTTCGAAGGATTTATAACAAAGTTGCAATCACACACTTATTACATCAAATAACTCATAAAAGAGTATTTATTACAATAATATGGCTTAAGGCCATCTAAATACGATAACATCGGAAGGCTTGGAAGATAAAGTGAGTCCATCAACTCCGACGGCATAGTTGAGTGCACGACAACGACCTAGCGCACCTTACTCTTCATCTGAAAAGTCTGCAACATAATACGTTGCAGCCCAAAAAACGGGTCAGCACATGGAATATGCTGGCAAAAATAACACTGTTAGAGCAATGAACTGGTAACAGCTATAACTATATGCATATTTGGCTGGTGGAGGCTCTACGGTTATAATGTTTTTGCGAAAAGCCAATTTTTCCCTACAACAAAGGAATATATTTTGTTTAACTATGATGGTAGTTGATAAACATTGAGAAGGTTCCTCCAACTCAATCCCAATTAAGCAGTATTAATAACCCAACATATTAATTTAGAGTGATGAGATCAACATGATAATTCAAGAACCAGATACTCAAGATGTCCATAACCGGGGACACGGCTAACCATGATTAGTTTGTACACTCTGCAGAGGTTTGCGCACTTTTCCCTACAAGACTTGATCTCCTCCGTTGGTTTTCTCGCAGTACATGGTGTTTGAGAAATGGATGACCGAGACACAGTCTTTCAGAAGCATTAACTCTTTACTCTGGGTAGACAGTTACACCTACTTTCCCCTACATCTGCTAGCCTACCATTGAAAGAGGTCACGCAACATAATCAACTATGCCAGAGCCCATAATGTCTTGTGGCCGCACACGGAAGTTTCTAGCATGAATAATCTTATGATCCCTTTGAGCCTGGGTGACGAACCATAGGATGATCGCACGGGTACTCTGGGATATCCTAGGACAACACTGGATTCCCCAGGTGCCCACAACCAATCCACCCAGATGTGTATTTAAGTAGCCACCTTAGGTTAACCCTTAATTAACAACTCTCACATCTGTCATGGATACACTCAACCAATCCACATCTACGAGCATAGTATAGCAGTATAAGCATAACGTAGAAGTAACTCCCAGGGTTTGATAATAAAAGGCAACAGGTTCTACCTCATCATCTACTTCCTAATACCCACATGTTAAGAGACCCTACGCATGCAATATTTGAGGATTGGAACTAATGCATAAAAACTGGGTAAGGAAGAAGTATGATCAAAGTGTTACTTGCCTTGCTGACGATCTGCAAACCCTAGAGACTCGTAGTAGCACGCTTCGCACTCCGGAAATTCTATCACAAATAAACAATAGCATACATAAGAAATCAACCATAGATTCAAGGGTAAAACTCAAATGAAAAGTTCCAAGCTGAAACTTCTACTGAAGAGCTTCAATTTGCAAAAAGAATCAATCGAATCGGAGCTACGAAACTCAAACTACGCTCAAAAGAACTTCGAATTCAAATCTGCTTGAAACCAAATTTTAAATTGTCAAAAGCATGTTCAAGTTGATTAACTGGAAAGAGGGCTTCAAGTCGAAGATTTTGGCATTGGTTTCACTGGATTTGGACGAACGGTTAAAAAGTTGCGAGGGTTTGAAGATCAGGGGCTAATCCGTGATAAAAGTATTCGCGGATAGGTCCCTAGCGAAAATAAAACAGAGAAAGAAAAATCTATCGGATGAACATCCGCTAACAGAAACAAACGAACGAATTCGTTCGTTATTAGGTCTAAACAAACGAACGTTCACAAAATAGATCTAAGCCGAGAAAAACCGATCTAACTGGCGGAAAACCGATCTTTTAAAAAAACGAACTAGATCTAGGGTTTACTGAAATAAACTGACGAGAACCGAAAAAATACCGGCGGCGGTGGATCCGAACGGCGGCGATTTTCGGTGAGGCTGCGACGGGGCGGGGCGAGGCGTCGTGGGCGGTGGCGCGACAGGCGGCGGCGAGCGCGGCAAGCGGCGGCGACGGCTGCTGCTGCTTGCTGCTGCGGCGGGCGGCGGCGGTGGTGGTGAGAGGTGGCGGGGCGGGGGGGGGGGCTTAAATAGCCTTGGGGAAGAGGGGCTCCGACTTGCGGGCGAAGTCGGGCGGCGGCGCGCTGGACTCCTCGGAGTCAGTGCCGACCACGCGACGGAGGCGGTTGGCGGCGCTGGGCTTTGGCCCGCTCGGCTGTGCCGTTGGCCCAGTCGGCGAAACGTTTTTTTTGAAAAAAATAATTCTGCCGAACAAAATCCTAAATAAATATAAGAAAAAGTTCTAAAAAAATGCCAAAACAATTTTCGCCGTCTAAATAAAATATTTAGAACAAAGTGAACATTTTTCTGGCCTAAAAATGCAATTTTGAAAAATGCATATTTTTCTAATTCAAATAAAATAACAGAAAATCCAAATAAAATATTTATTTAATTTTAACATTTTCCTCCAATATTTCCTTTATTTTGGAGAAGTCCTTTTATCTCCTCTCTTTCATTTTTATATTGAAAATATTTCGGAGAGAAAAATATTAAAACCAAAGTGATCCTCTTTTCAAATTTGAGAAAAATTCAAACATTAAAACAGTGAAATCCCCAACTCTCTCAGTGGGTCCTTGAGTTACTTAGTATTTCTAGGATCGCAAACGAGATGCGAATAAAATATGATATGCATATGATGACCTATGTATAACATTCCAAATTGAAAATTTGGGATGTTACAAAGGTGAAATTCAAGGACAACCAAAAGCCTAAGCTTGGGGATGCCCCGGAAGGCATCCCCTCTTTCGTCTTCATCTATCGTTTACTTTACTTGAGGCTATATTTTTATTCACCATATGATATGTGTTTTGCTTGGAGCGTCTTGTATTTTTTGAGTCTTTGCTTTTTAGTTTACCACAATCATCCTGCTGTACACACCTTTGTGGAGGGACACAGATGAATCGGAATTTATTAGAATATTCTATGTGCTTCACTTATATCTTTTGAGCTAGATAATTTTGCTCTAGTGCTTCACTTATATCTTTTTAGAGCACGGTGGTGGTTTTATTTTATAGAAATTATTGATCTCTCATGCTTCACTTATATTATTTTGAGAGTCTATTAGAACAACATGGTAATTTGCTTTGGTTAAGAAATTAGTCCTAATATGATAGGCATCCAAGATGGGTATAATAAAAACTTTCATATAGTGTGCATTGAATACTATGAGAAGTTTGATACTTGATGATTGTTTTGAGATATGAATATGGTGATATTAGAGTCATGCTAGTTGAGTAGTTGTGAATTTGAGAGATACTTGTGTTAACGTTTGTGATTCCCGTAGCATGCACATATGGTGAACCGTTATGTGATGAAGTCGAAGCATGATATATTTTTTGATTGGCTTCCTTATGAGTGGCGGTCGGGGATGAGCAATGGTCTTTTCCTACCAATCTATCCCCATAGGAGCATGCACATAATACTTTGTTTCGATAACTAATAGATTTTTGCAATAAGTATGTGAGTTCTTTATGACTAATGTTGAGTCCATGGATTATACGCACTCTCACCCTTCCACCATTGCTAGCCTCTCTAGTACCGTGCAACTTTCGCCGGTACCATAAACCCACCATACCTTCCTCAAAACAGCCACCATACCTACCTATTATGGCATTTCCATAGGCATTCCGAGATATATTGCCATGCAACTTTCCACCATTTCATTTATTATGACACGCTCCATCATTGTCATATTGCTTTGCATGATCATGCAGTTGACATCGTATTTATGGCAAAGCCACCGTTCATATTTTTTCATACATGTCACTTTTGATTCATTGCACATCCCGGTACACCGCCGGAGGCATTCACATAGAGTCATATTTTGTTCTAAGTATCGAGTTATAATTCTTGAGTTGTAAGTAAATAAAAGTGTGATGATCATCATTATTAGAGCATTGTCCTAGCGAGGAAAGGATGATGGAGACTATGATTCCCCCACAAGTCAGGATGAGACTCCGGACGATTTTTTTTTAAAAAAGAGGCCATAAAAAAGAGAGGAGAAAAGGCCCAAATAAAAAAATGAGAGAAAAAGAGAGAAGGGGCAATGCTACTATCCGTTTTCCACACTTGTGCTTCAAAGTAGCACCATGATCTTCATGTTAGAGAGTCTCTTATGTTGTCACTTTCATATACTAGTGGGAATTTTTCATTATAGAACTTGGCTTGTATATTCCAATGATGGGCTTCCTCAAAATGCCCTAGGTCTTCGTGAGCAAGCAAGTTGGATGCACACCCACTTAGTTTCTTTTGTTGAGCTTTCATATATTTATAGCTCTAGTGCATCCATTGCATGGCAATCCCTACTCACTCACATTAATATCTATTGATGGGCATCTCCATTGCCCGTTGATACGCCTAGTTGGTGTGAGACTATCTTCTCCTTTTTGTCTTCTCCACAACCACCACTCTATTCCACCTATAGTGCTATATCCATGGCTCACGCTCATGTATTGCGTGAAGATTGAAAAAGTTTGAGAACATCAAAAGTATGAAAGAATTGCTTGGCTTGTCATCGGGGTTGTGCATGATTTAAATATTTTGTGTGATGAAGATAGAGCATAGCCAGACTATATGATTTTGTAGGGATAGCTTTCTTTGGCCATGTTATTTTGAGAAGACATAATTGCTTGGTTAGTATGCTTGAAGTATTATTGTTTTTATGTCAATGTTAAACTTTTGCCTTGAATCTTTCGGATCTGAATATTCATTCCACAATAAAGAAAATTACATTGAAAATTATGTTAGGTAGCATTCCACATCAAAAATTCTGTTTTTATCATTTACCTACTCGAGGACAAGCATGAATTAAGCTTGAGGATGCTTGATACGTCTCCAACATATCTATAATTTTTGATTGTCCCATGCTATTATATTATCTGTTTTGGATGTTTAATGGGCTTTAATATGCACTTTTATATTATTTTTTGGGACTAACCTATTAACCGAAGGCCCAATGCAAATTGCTATTTTTGCCTATTTCAGTGTTTCGCATAAAAGGAATATCAAACGGAATCCAAACGGAATGAAACCTTCGCGAGGATCTTTTTTGGAACAAACAAAATTCAGGAGACTTGGAGTGGAGGTCAAGGAAGCAACAAGGCGACCACGAGGTATGGCGGCGCGCCCAGGGGGCAGGCGCGCCCCCCACCCTCGTGGGCCCCTCGTAGCTCCACCGACCTACTTCTTTCACCTATATATACTCTTATACCCTGAAAACATCCAAGGGAGCCACGAAACCACTTTTCCACCGCCGCAACCTTTTGTACCTGTGAGATCCCATCTGGGGACATTTTCCGGCGATCTTCCGGAGGGGGATTCGATCATGGAGGGCTTCTACATCAACACCATAGCCTCTCCGATGATGTGTGAGTAGTTTACCACAGACCTCGGGTCCATAGTTATTAGCTAGATGGCTTCTTCTCTCTCTTTGATCTTCAATATAAAGTTCTCCTCGATGTTCTTGGAGATCTATTTGATGTAATACTTTTTGTGGTGTGTTTGCCGAGATCTGATGAATTGTGGGTTTATGATCAAGATTATCTATGAACAATATTTGATTCTTCTCTGAATTCTTATATGCATGATTTGATATCTTTGCAAGTCTCTTTGAATTATCAGTTTGGTTTGGCCTACTAGATTGATCTTTCTTGCAATGGGAGAAGTGCTTAGCTTTGGGTTCAATCTTGTGGTGCTCGATCCCAATGACAGAAAGGGAACCGACACATATTGTATTGTTGCCATCGAGGATAAAAAGATGGGGTTTATATCATATTTCTTGAGTTTATCCCTCTACATAATGTCATCTTGCCTAATACGTTACTCTGTTCTTATGAACTTAATACTCTAGATGCAATCTGGATAGCGGTCGATGTGTGGAGTAATAGTAGTAGATGTAGAATCGTTTCAGTCTACTTGACACGGACGTGATGCCTATGTTTATGATCATGCCTAGATATTCTCATAACTATGCGCTTTTCTATCAATTGCTCGGCAGTAATTTGTTCACCCACCATAAGATATGCTATCTTGAGAGAAGCCACTAGTGAAACCTATGGCCCCCAGGTCTACTTTACATCATATTAATTTCCTCTCAACTAGCTATTTCTGTCACTGGTTTATTTTGCATTCTTTATTTTCCAATCTATACAACAAAAATACCAAAAATATTTATCTTATTATCTTTATCAGATCTCACTTTTGCAAGTGGCCGTGAAGGGATTGACAACCCCTTTATTACGTTGGTTGCAAGGTTCTTATTTGTTTGTGCAGGTACTAGGCGACTTGCATGTAGTCTCCTACTGGATTGATACCTTGGTTCTCAAAACTGAGGGAAATACTTACGCTACTTTGCTGCATCACCCTTTCCTCTTCAAGGGAAAACCAACACATGCTCAAGAGGTAGCAGATATTGTTATTTTCTGACCTTCACAGATGATTTAAGCAGATATGGGTATATCTACTTAATTGAACACAAGTCTGAAACATTTGAAAATTTCAAAGAAATTCAGAGTGAAGTTGAGAATCATCGTAACAAGAAAATAAAGTTTCTACGATCTGATCGCAGAGGCAAATATTTGAGTTACGAGTTTGGCCTTCATTTAAAAACAATGTGGAATAGTTTCACAACGCATGCCACTTGGAACACCACAGAGTAATGGTGTGTCCGAACGTCGTAACCGTACTTTATTAGATATCGTGCGATCTATGACGTCTCTTACCGATGTACCACTATCATTTTGGGGTTATGCATCAGAGACAACTGCATTCAGGTTAAATAGGGCACCATCTAAAACCGTTGAGACGACACCATATGAACTGTGGTTTGGCAAGAAACCCAAGTTGTCATTTCTTAAAGTTTGGGGTTGTGATGCTTATGTGAAAAAGCTTCAACCGTATAAGCGCGAACCCAAATAGGAGAAATGTGTCTTCATAGGGTACCCAACGGAGACTATTGGGTACACCTTCTATCACAGATCCGAAGGCAAGATATTCGTTTCTAAGGATGGATCCATTCTAGAGAAGGAGTTTCTCTCGAAAGAAGTGAGTGGGAGGAAAGTAGAACTTGATGAGGTAATTGTACCTTCTCCCGAATTGGAAAGTAGTTCATCATAGAAATTAGTTCTAGTGATTCCTACACCAATTAGTGAGGAAGCTAATGATGATGATCATGAAACTTCTGATCAAGTTACTACCAAACCTCGTAGGTCAACCAGAGTACGATCCGGACCAGAGTGGCACGGTAATCCTGTTCTGGAGGTCATGTTACTTGACCATGATGAACCTACGAACTATGAGGAAGCGATGATGAGCCCAGATTCCACGAAATGGGTTGAGGCCATGAAATCTGAGATGGGATCCATGTATGAGAACAAAGTGTGGACTTTAGTTGACTTTCCAAATGATCGGCAAGCCATAGAGAATAAATGGATCTTGAAGAAGAAGACTGACGATGACGGTAATATTACTGTCTACAAAGCTCGACTTGTTGCGAAAAGTTTTCGACAAGTTCAAGGAGTTGACTACGATGAGACCTTGTCACCCGTAGCGATGGTTAAGTCTGTCCGCATCATGTTAGAAATTGCCGCATTTCATGATTTTGAAATTTGGCAAATGGATGTCAAAACTACATTCCTTAATGGATATCTTAAAGAAGAGTTTTATATGATGCAACCAGAAGGTTTTGTTGATCCTAAAGGTGCTAACAAAGTGTGCAAGCTCCAGCGATCCATTTATGGACTGGTGCAAGCCTCTCAGAGTTGGAATATACGCTTTAATAGTGTGATCAAAGCATATAGTTTTATAGAGACTTGCGGTGAAGTCTGTATTTACAAGAAAGTGAGTGGGAGAACTACAACCTTTCTGATAAGTATATGTGAGTGACATATTGTTGATCGGAAATGATGTAGAATTTTCTTGGAAAGCATAAAGGAGTGTTTGAAAGGAGTTTTTCAAAGAAAGACCTCGATGAAGCTGCTTACACATTAGAGAATGATGTGATGGACAAGACCCATCCGTTAGCTTAGCATAATGATCGTTTAGTTTTATTGCTATTGCTTTCTTCATGACTAGTTTATACATGTTCCTCTGACTATGAGATTATGTAACTCCTGAATACCGGAGGAACGCCTTGTGTGCTATCAAACGTCACAATGTAACTAGGTGATTATAAAGATGCTCTACAGGTGTCTCTAAAAGTGTTTGTTGAGTTGGCATAGATCGATATTAGGATTTGTCACTCTGTGTATCGGAGAGGTATCTTTGGGCCCTCTCGGTAATGCACATCACTATAAGCCTTGCAAGCAATGTGACTAATGAGTTAGTTACGGGATGATGCATTACAGAATGAGTAAAGAGACTTGCTGGTAGTGAGATTGAACTAGGTATGTGGATACCGACGATCGAATCTCGGGCAAGTAACATACCGATGGCAAAGGGAATAACGTATGGTGTTATGCGGTTTGACCAACAAAGATCTTCGAAGAATATGTAGGAACCAATATGAGCATCCATGTTCCGCTATTGGTTATTGACTGGAGATGTGTCTCGGTCATGTCTACATAGTTCTCGAACCCGTAGGGTCCGCACGCTTAACATCCGATGACGATTTGTATTATGAGTTATGTGATTTGATGACCGAAATTTGTTCGGAGTCCCGGATGAGATAATGAACATGACGAGGAGTCTTGAAATGGTCGAGAGGTAAATATTCATATATTGGAAGGCTATATTTGGACATCGGAAAGGTTTCGAGTGATTCAGGTATTTTCGGAGTACCGGGGAGTTGCGGGAATTCACCAGGAGAAGTAATGGGCCTTATTGGGCCATACGGGAAAAGAGGAGGAATGCCAACGGGAGGTGGCGCCCCCATGGGTCCGAATTGGACTAGGGGAAGGGGGCGGCGCCCCCTTGCCTTTTCCTACTCCCTCTCTCTTTCCCTCTTTCCTTCTCTCCTACTCTAAAAAGGAAAGGGATTCCTACTAGGACTTGGAAGTCCTAGTAAGACTCCATACTCTTGGCGCGCCCCTAGGGGGCCGGCCTCTCTCCCTCCCTCCTTTATATATGTGGGTAGGGGGCACCCCAAAGATACAACAAGTCTTCTCTTAGCCGTGTGCAGTGCCGCCTCCACAGTTACACACCTCGGTCATATCGTCGTAGTGCTTAGGCGAAGCCCTGTGCCGGTAACTTCATCATCACCGTCGCCACGCCGTCGTGCTAACAAAACTCTCCTTCGTCCCCAACTGGATCAAGAGTTCAAAGGACGTCATCGAGCTGAACATGTGCTGAACACGGAGGCGCCGTACATTTGGTGCTAGGATCGGTTGAATCGCGAAGACGTTAGACTACATCAACCGTGTTGCTAAACGCTTCCGCTTTCGGTCTACGAGGGTAGATGGACACACTCTCCCGTCTCGTTGCTATGCATCTCCTATATAGATCTTGCGTGATCGTAGGTAATTTTTTTGATGGCCCAATCCTTTTTGTAGCAAAGGACAAGCCTGGAAAAACTCCTATATAAAGGAAAACGCTCCCGAGGACACATGGGAATTATCGTCAAGCTAGTTTTCATCACGCTCATATGATTCGCGTTCGTTACTTTGATAATTTGATATGTGGGTGGACCGGTGCTTGGGTACTGCCCTTCCTTGGACAAGCATACCACTTATGATTAACCCCTCTTACAAGCATCTGCAACTACAAAAGAAGTATTAAGGTAAACCTAACCATAGCATGAAACATATGGATCCAAATCAGCCCCTTACGAAGCAACGCATAAACTAGGGTTTAAGCTTCTGTCACTCTAGCAACCCATCATCTACTTATTACTTCCCAATGCCTTCCTCTAGGCCCAAACAATGGTGAAGTGTCATGTAGTCAACGTTCACATAACACCACTAGAGGAAAGACAACATACATCTCATCAAAATATCGAACGAATACCAAATTCACATGACTACTTATAGCAAGACTTCTCCCATGTCCTCAGGAACAAACGTAACTACTCACAAAGCATATTCATGTTCATAATCAGAGGGGTATTAATGTGCATAAAGGATCTGAACATATGATCTTCCACCAAATAAACCAACTAGCATCAACTACAAGGAGTAATCAACACTACTAGCAACCCACATGTACCAATCTGAGGTTTTGGGACAAAGATTGGATACAAGAGATGAACTAGGGTTTGAGATGAGATGGTGCTGGTGAATATGTTGATGGAGATTGACCCCATCCTGATGAGAGGATAGATGGTGATGATTTCCCCCTCCCGGAGGGATGTTTCCCCGGCAGAACAGCTCCGCCGGAGCCCTAGATTGGTTCCGTCAAGGTTCCGCCTTGTGGCGGCGGAGTTTCATCCCGTGAGCTTGCTTATGGTTTTTTCCAGGGCAAAAGACTCCATATAGCCAAAGATTGGGCACGGTCGGCGGCGGTTGTGGTGTCCGGCGCGGCCCGGACACGTCCGGTGCGCGGAGAGACGAGGGGGACTAGGTCTAGGGTTGGAAATGACCCGAAATTTCGGGGGAGAAGGCCTTTTATAGGTAGGAGGAGCTAGGAGAGTCCAAATGAGGTGCGATTTTCGGCCACGCGATCGTGATCGAACGATCTAGATGATGGAGGAGGTTTAGGTGGGTTTTTGGGCCAAATTGGAAGGGTGTTGGGCTGCAACACACACGAGGCCTTCTTGGTCCCTCGGTTAACCGTTGGAGCATCAAACGAAGTCCAAATGGTACGAAACTTGACAGGCGGTCTACCGGTAGTAAACCAAGGCCGCTTGGCAAGTCTTGGTCCAATCCGGAAATGTTTAATCCCCACACACCAAAATAAGGAAGAAAGGACCACCGGAGGAGATAGAAGCGCCGGAATGCAAAACGGACAACGGGGAAAAATCTCGGATGCATGAGACGAACACGTATGCAAATGCAGTGCACATGATGACATGATATGAGATGCATGACAACGACAACAACACATGGAGACAAAACCTGAACCCGAGAAAATAAAATAACTTAGCACCGGAAACGACAAGAGTTGGAGTACATATTAGGTAAAGTACATCCGGGGTGTTACATATCAACTCCCCCAAGCTTAGACCTCGCTTGTCCTCAAGCGAAAGCAGATATCGAAAAATATGTCCACATGTTTAGAGATAGAGGTGTCGATAAAATAAAATACGGACATGAGGGCATCATGATCATTCTTAGAACATCAACATATATATATATTGTCATATGATTTATTATGCTAAAGTAAGAATTCATTCACAATTTTAGGTATGAATCAGAAACTTCATTGGAAACTAACAAACCATAATCTCAGTCATTGAAGCAATTGCAATTTATCATAACATCGGAAAGAGTCAATATAAGAGCTTTTCAGCAAGTCCACATACTCAACTATCATTTAGTCTTTCACAATTGTTAACACTCATGCAATACTTATGGGTATGAAGTTTTAATCGGACACAGAGAAAGATAGGGGCTTATAGTGTTGCCTCCCAACCTTTTACCTCAAGGGTAATGTCAACAATAATAGTTCATGATAACTTACATCCAATTGGATATATATATCTGGATCTTTCCAACACAATGTGCTTGCCAAAGGATAAAATGTAAAGAGGAAAGGTGAAGATCATCATGACTCTTGTATAAGGTATAAGACAAAAGTAAAAGATGGGCCCTTCGCAGAGGGAAGCAGAGGTTGTCATGTGCTTTTATGGTTGGTTGCACAAAATCTTAATGCGAAAGAACGTCACTTTATATTGCCACTTGTGATATGGACCTTTATTATGCAGTCCGTCGCTTTTATTGCTTCCACATCACAAGATCGTATAAATCTTAATTTCTCCACACTAATAAATCTTACATATTTAGGGAGCAATTTTCATTGCTTGCAACAATGACAACTTACTTGAAGGATCTTACTCAATCCATAGGTAGATATAGTGGACTCTCATGGCCAAACTGGGTTTAAGGATATTTGGAAGCACAAGTAGTATCTCGGTGCAAGGAATTTGGCTAGCATGAGAGGGAAAGGCAAGCTCAACATGTTGGATGATCCATGACAATATACTTTATTTCGGATATAAGGAAACATAACCCATTACGTTGTCTTCCTTGTCCAACATCAACTTTTGAGCATGTCATATTTTAATGAGTGCTCACAATCATAAAAGATGTCCAAGATAGTATATTTATATGTGAAGACCTCTCTTTCTTTATTACCTCCTATTAATTGCAATGATGACCAAAACTATGTTTGTCAACTCTCAACAACTTTTATTCATCATACTCTTTATATGTGAAGTCATTACTCTCCATAAGATCCATATGATCTCTTTATTTCTTTTTATCCTTTCTCTTCTCTTTTATTTTTATTCCCTCAAGATCATAGCAAGATAAACCAAGCCCTTGACTCAAAACTAATCTTTATTATAAATATAGCTCACGGACTCGATTACATAGAAGGATCATAAAGCAAAACTCAAAACTAGATCATACTAAAACTTTATTCTACTAGATCAAGATATAACCAAAAGGATCGAACTAAGAAAAATGGTAAAGATAAAAGTGCGATGGTGATACGATACCGGGGCACTCCCCCAAGCTTGGCAGTTGCCAAGGGGAGTGCCCATACCCATACTCAGTGCTCCTTTGGTGGTAGTGATGATGGAGTTGTTGATGATGTAGGCTTGTCGTCCATCTTCCAAGGCATAGGCTCACCATCATAGAAGGATGACCAAGTCTCCGGGATCCTCGAATCTGCAGCCAAACTCATCCTCTTGAATCTACATTCATACTCACAGTTTTGGTTTTGCAGGTCATAGATTTGGGCTTGGAGGTGCTCGATTTTCTCGTGAAGCTTGAAGATGGTCTCCCCAATGTCCTTGGCATCCATCTTGTGATTGTTGGTGAACTCCGCGATCATCATGTGGTTGGCGTC
Source organism: Triticum urartu (assembly GCF_056163025.1). Lineage (NCBI taxonomy): Eukaryota > Viridiplantae > Streptophyta > Magnoliopsida > Poales > Poaceae > Triticum > Triticum urartu. The sequence goes on along the minus strand of NC_141877.1, from coordinate 223,134,430 downwards.
GAGTGTGTGTTCCACCATCCCCTGGCACTTGAAAACCTGTTGCTCCATTGCTTCGAGTCTTGTTTCCATGCTTCCGGTCCTCCTTGGTCCCTCAACATCACGGATGTGCAGCAACCCCTCACGCAACTCAATGGTTTGAGGGTGTTGCAACACCTTCACGAGGTAGGGGTTGATGGCCCTCTCGAAAAACTTGTCCTTGGGGGCGCTTGAAGACGTCATGGTGATCTAGATCTGTCAGAAAAATAGCTCGAAACAAATATAGGAGATATTTGCGTGGTACGGTGGTCAAAACCTTTGGGAGATTATATAATGAATTTTTACCGACCAAAAGGAGTATCATGCAAGAAAACGGAGTCCAGAGGGCACACGAGGTGCCCACGAGGCAGGGGGCGCACCCAGGGGGTAGAGCGTGCCCTCCACCCTCGTGGATGCCTCGTGTCCTTTCCGGACTGCTTCTTATTTTCCTATTTTCTTAAATATTCCAAAACAAAGAAAATTGCTATTAGAACTGTTTTGGAGTCGGTTTACTTACCGTACCACATACCTCTTCCTTTTCGGAGGCTGAAACATTTTGGAAGGTGTCCCTTATATACTCCTCCGGGGTTACAGTTTCAATAACATTAGTTTCAACATTTATAGGATTACCGGAGATATAATGTTTGATTCTTTGACCGTTCACCACCCTCGGACTTGTGCCTTCGAAGTTTTTGATTTTTATCGCACCGAAATGATAGACCTCCTCGATAACGTAAGGACCTTCCCATCTAGAGAGGAGTTTGCCTGCAAAAATTCTTAAACAAGAGTTGTATAACAATACATAATCACCTACATTAAACTCACGTTTTTGTATCCTTTTGTCATGCCATCTTTTAACTTTTTCTTTAAACAGTTTGGCATTCTCATAGGCCTGGTTCTCCACTCATCAAGTGAGCAAATGTCAAATAGTCTCTTCTCACCGGCAAGTTTGAAGTCATAATTGAGCTCTTTAATGGCCCAATATGCCTTATGTTCTAGTTCAAGAGTTAAGTGACATGCTTTTCCATAGACCATTTTATATGGAGACATACCCATAGGATTTTTGTATGCAGTTCTATATGCCCATAATGCATCATCAAGTTTCTTGGACCAATTCTTTCTAGATCTATTAACAGTCTTTTGGAAAATTAATTTAATCTCTCTATTACTCAGTTCTACTTGACCACTAGACTATGGATGATATGGAGATGCAATTCTATGATTAACATCATACTTAGCAAGCATTTTACAAAAAGCACCATGAATACCATTAGCCATTAAGTATCTAGGGACTCCAAACCCCGGAAAAATAACTTCTTTAAGCATCTTAATAGAGGTGTTATGATCAGCACTACTAGTTGGAATAGCTTCTACCCACTTAGTAACGTAATCAACAACAACTAAAATATGTGTATAACCATTAGAGGAAGGAAACGGTCCCATATAATCAAAGCCCCAAACATCAAATGGTTCAATAACAAGTGAATAATTCATAGGAATTTCTTGACGTCTACTAATATTACCAATTCTTTGGCATTCATCACAAGACAAGACAAACTTACGGGCATCCTTGAAGGGAGTAGGCCAATAAAAACCGGATTGCAATACCTTATGTGCAGTTCTGTCTCCAGCATGGTGTCCTCCATAAACCTCGGAGTGACACTTGCGTAGGATCTGATCCGGTTCATGCTCAGGTACACAACATCTAATAACCCCATCTACTCCTTCTTTATAAAGGTGTGGGTCATCCCAGAAGTAATGTCTTAGATCATAGAAAAATTTATTCTTTTGCTGGTATGTGAAACTAGGTGGTATAAATTTAGCAACAATGTAATTAGCATAATCAGCATACCAAGGAGCAGTACGAGAAGCATTTATGACAGCTAATTGTTCATCAGGAAAGCTATCATCAATAGGTAGTGGGTCATCAAGGACATTCTCTAACCTAGACAAGTTGTCTGCAACGGGGTTCTCAGCTCCTTTTCTATCAATAATATGCAAATCAAATTCTTGTAGTAGGAGAACCCATCTAATAAGTCTAGGTTTAGCATCTTTCTTTTCCATAAGGTATTTAATAGTAGCATGATCAGTGTGAACAGTTACTTTAGAATCAACAATATAAGGTCTGAACTTATCACAAGAAAATACAACTGCTAAAAATTCCTTTTCAGTAGTAGCATAATTTCTTTGGGCACTTTCTAGAGTTTTACTACCATATTGGATAACATTTAATTTCTTATCAACTCTTTGTCCTAAAACATCACCTACAGCATAATCACTAGCATCACACATAATTTCAAAGGGTAAATTCCAATCAGGAGGCTAAACAATAGGTGCAGAAATCAAGGCTTTCTTAAGTATTTCAAATGCTTTTACACAATCATCATCAAAGACAAAAGGAACATCTTTTTGTAAAAGATTAGTCAGAGGCCTAGAAAGTTTTGAGAAGTCTTTAATGAACCTCCTATAAAAATGGGCATGACCAAGGAAACTTCTTATACCTTTAATGTCCTTTGGACACGTCATCTTTTCAATAGCATCAACTTTAGCTTTATCAACTTCAATGCCTCTTTCAGAAATTTTATGCCCCAAGACAATGCCTTCATTAACCATAAAGTGGAACTTCTCCCAATTCAAGACAAGATTAGTTTCTTCACATCTCTGCAAAACTCGATCAAGGTTGCTTAAGCAATCATCAAAAGAAGTTCCATATACTAAAAAATCATCCATGAAAACCTCAACAATCTTTTCACAAAAGTCAGAGAATATAGCGGTCATACATCTTTGAAAGGTAGCAGGTGCACTACATAAACCAAAAGGCATACGTCTATAAGCAAAGGTACCAAAAGGGCAAGTAAAGGTGGTCTTTTCTTGATCCTCTTTTGACACAGGTATTTGAGAGAAACTAGAATAACCATCTAGAAAGCAAAAATGTATATGTTTAGATAATCTTTCTAGCATTTCATCAATGAAAGGTAGAGGGTAATGATCCTTTTTAGTAGCTTTATTCAATTTGCGGAAATCAATTACCATTCTATAACCTGTAACAATTCTTTGTGGGATCAATTCATCTTAATCATTAGGAACAACAGTAATACCTCCCTTCTTAGGGGCACAATGGACAAGACTTATCCACTGACTATCAGTAACGGGATAAATTATACCTGGCTCCAGAAGCTTTAGTATTTCTTTTCTTACCACTTCTTTCATCTTAGGATTTAACCGTTGTTGGTGATCAACAACCGGTTTAGCGTATTTCTCCAATTTTATTTGTGTTGGCATAGAGTGGGACTAATGCCTTAAGGTCATCAAGAGTATATCCAATAGCAGCACGATGCTTCTTCAGAGTTTTCAGTAATTTCTCTTCTTCCCGCTCTGAAAGGTTAGCACTAATAATAACATGATATATCTTCTTTTCATCGAGATAAGCATATTTAAGAGTATCAGGTAATGGTTTAAGCTCAAACACGGGATCACCCTTGGGTGGAGGAGGATCCCCTAAGATTTCGACAGGCAAGTTGTGTTTCAAAATAGGTCCCTGTTTAAAGAATACTTCATCTATTTCCGTTCTTTCGTTCATAAACATATCATTTTCATGGTCTAGCAAATATTGTTCTAAAGGATCATTAGGAGGCACGGCAATAGAAACAAGACCAATAATTTCATATTTACTAGGCACTTCTTTGTCATGGGGTTGTCTACGAAATTTAGCAAAATTAAAATCATGAGACATATCCCCTAAACCAACAGAAACAATATCATTTTTGCAGTCTATCTTAGCATTAACAGTATTCAAGAAGGGTCTACCAAATATAATGGGACAAAAGTCATCTTGTGGGGAACCAAGAACAAGAAAATCAGCAGGATATTTAACTTTCCCACACAAGACTTCAACATCTCTAACAATCCCAACCGGTGAAATAGTATCTCTATTGGCAAGCTTAATTGTAACATCAATACCTTCTAACTCAGCAGTTGCAATATCATGCATACTTTCTTCATATAAAGAATGAGGTATTGCACTTGCACTAGCACCCATATCACATAAGCCATGATATAAATGATCTCCTATTTTAATAGAAATAACAGGCATGCCTACAACAGGTCCATGTTTATTTTTAGTATCGGGTCTAGCAATTCTAGCAGCTTCATCACAAAAGTAAATAACATGCCCATCAATATTATCAGACAAGAGATATTTAACCATAGCAATACTAGGTTCAACTTTAATTTGCTTAGAGGGTATAGGTGTTCTAGTATTACTCTTACGAACCACAGTTGAAGCTTTAACATGATCCTTTATTCTAGTGGGGAAAGGTGGTTTCTCAATATAAGCGGTAGGAATAATAGGATCAACATTATAAGTGATAGTCTTTTCTTCAACTTTAATAGGTTCAACTACTTTTACTTCAATGGGAGGATGATATTTAATCCACTTCCCCTTAGGGAGATCAACATGAGTAGCAAAGGATTCACAAAAAGAAGCTACTATCTCAGAGTCAAGTCCATATTTAGTGCTAAATTCACGGAAATCATCGGTATCCATAAAAGATTTAACACAATCAAACTTAGGTGTTATGCCTGACTCCTTACCTTCGTCGAGTTCCCAATCTTTAGAGTTGCATTTAATTCTTTCCAATAAATCCAATTTGAATTCAATAGTCTTCATCATAAAAGAAAAAATACAAGAAGTATCGAGCATGGAGCGATTATTGAGAGAAAGCCGAGCATAAATTTTTTGAATAATAATTTCTCTTGAGAGCTCATGATTGGGGCATTAATATAACATTGACTTAAGCCTCCCACAAGCTTGAGTGATGCTTTCTCCTTCGCGAGGCCAAAAATTATATATATAATTACGATCACGATGAACCAGATGCATAGGATAAAACTTCTGATGAAATTCCAATTTCAATCGGTTGTAGTTTCGTGATCCAATATCATCACATAGTATAAACCATGTCAATGAATTTCCCTTCAAAATAAAGGGAAGACCTTCTTATTGATAACATCCTCGGGCATACCTGCGAGCTTAAACAAACCACAAACTTCATCCACATAGATTAAGTGCAAATTGGGATGCAATGTTCCATCTCCTGTAAAAGGATTAGCTAGCAGTTTCTCTATCATACCCAAAGGAATTTCAAAGTAAATATTTTCAGTAGGTTCAGTAGGTTGAGGAGCAGCTCTTTGCTCTACTGGTCGGGGTGAAGATACCCCGAACAAGCCCCTCAAAGGATTACTTTCCATAGTAACAAGTGACAGTAAATTTCAGCACACTATATATTTTTTTCTTACCAAATTCCACCTACCAAAGGCGCTTCACTCCCCGGCAACGGCGCCAGAAAAGAGTCTTGATGACCCACAAGTATAGGGGATCTATCGTAGTCCTTTCGATAAGTAAGAGTGTCAAACCCAATGAGGAGCAGAAGGAAATGATAAGTAGTTTTCAGTAAGGTATTCTCTGCAAGCACTGGAATTATCGGTAACAGATAGTTTTGTGATAAGGTAATTTGTAACGGGTAACAAGTAATAAAAGTAAATAAGGTGCAGTAAGATGGCCCAATCCTTTTTGTATCAAAGGAAAAGCCTGGACAAACTCCTATATAAAGGAAAACGCTCCCGAGGACACATGGGAATTATCGTCAAGCTAGTTTTCATCACGCTCATATGATTCGCGTTTGGTACTTTGATAATTTGATATGTGGGTGGACCGGTGCTTGGGTACTGACCTTCCTTGGACAAGCATCCCACTTATGATTAACCCCTATTGCAAGCATCCACAACTACAAAATAAGTATTAAGGTAAACCTAACCATAACATGAAACATATGGATCCAAATCAGCCCCTTACGAAGCAACACATAAACTAGGGTTTAAGCTTCTGTCACTCTAGCAACCCCTCATCTACTTATTACTTTCCAATGCCTTCCTCTAGGCCCAAACAATGGTGAAGTGTCATGTAGTCGATGTTCACATAACACCACTTGAGGAAAGACAACATACATCTCATCAAAATATCGAACGAATACCAAATTCACATGACTACTTATAGCAAGACTTCTCCCATGTCCTCATGAACAAACATAACTACTCAGAAAGCATATTAATGTTCATAATCAAAGGGGTATTAATGTGCATAAAGGATCTGAACATATGATCTTCCACCAAATAAACCAACTAGCATCAACTACAAGGAGTAATCAACACTACTAGCAACCCACAGGTACCAATCTAAGGTTTTGGGACAAAGATTGAATACTAGAGATGAACTAGGGTTTGAGATGAGATGGTGCTGGTGAAGATGTTGATGGAGAGTGACCCCCTCCTGATGAGAGGATCGATGGTGATGACGATGGTGATGATTTTCCCCTCCCGGAGGGATGTTTCCCCGGCAGAACAGCTCCGTCGGAGCCCTAGATTGGTTCCGCCAAGGTTCCGCCTCGTGGCGGTCCGTGAGCTTGCTTATGTTTTTTCCAGGGCAAAAGACTCCATATAGCCAAAGATGGGCACGGGAGGCCTGCTAGGGGGCCCACGAGGCAGGGGGCGCGCCCCCACCCTCGTGGACGATGGGTGGCCCCCCTCCAGTGCTTTCTTCGCCCAATATTGTTTATATATTCTGAAACTGACTTCCGTGGAGTTTCAGGACTTTTGGAGTTGTGTAGAATAGGTCTCTAATATTTGCTCCTTTTCCAGCCTAGAATTCCAGCTACCGACATTCTCCCTCTTCATGCAAACCTTGTAAAATAAGAGAGAATAGGCATAAGTATTGTGACATAATGTGTAATAACAACCCATAATGCAATAAATATTGATATAAAAGCATGATGCAAAATGGACGTATCACTCACAATTACAAAAGATGTCCAAGATAGTATATTTATATGTGAAGCCTCTCTTTCTTTATTACTTCCTAATAATTGCAGCAACGACCAAAACTATGTTTGTCAACTCTCAACAACTTTTATTCATCATACTCTTTATATGTGAAGTTATTACTCTCCATAAGATCAATATATGATCTTTTTATTTTTTTTATTCTTTATTTTATTTAATTCCCTCAAGATCATATCAAGAAAGCAAAGCCCTTTACTCAAAACTACTCTTTATTATATATATCTCAAGGACTCAATTACATAGAGGGAACATAAAGCAAAACTCAAGGCTAGATCATACTAAAACTTTATTCTACTAGATTAAGATATAACCAAAAGGATCGAACTAAGAAAAACGATAAAGGTAAAAGTGTGATGTTGATACGATACCGGGGCACCTCCCCCAAGCTTGGCAGTTGCCAAGGGGAGTGCCCATACTCATGTGTTTATGTGTCTTTCTTCGGAGGTGGTGATGATGGATTTTTGGTTAGCTTGATTAAGCTACCCTTTAGATCTTGTAATTCTCGGAGTACACGTTGAAGCATAATTTCATTCTTCTAAATCTCCTCTGAAAGATGCTTGTTTTCTGGCCACCATGAACCTTTCCCTGCATCACTTTCACTTGGACGGGATATGTCCCAATTGGAGGGTATGTGTGCGAGGTGTATTCTCCACTCCATAATTATGAACTGTAGTGAACCGACCTCAGACGGTCAAGCCTCTGTGTATCCGTTCCATCCCTGGATCGGTATGCTGGCACACACAGTACATCAATGTATATATCAAAGTGCAATCACATGTATAAGTAACATAAAACTGAATATATACCTCATATGTCTCAGCAGAAACAATCAACGGGTGTGGAGTCCCATCAATGCCATCGGCAGGTTGAGTGTAGACCGTAACCCTGTATCTTAACTCTTACTCATCGAAGAAAATATCCGCAACATGATACGTTGAAGTCGTGTAGGTCAGTACATTGAATGTACCGGCAAGATCACAACATGAGAAAGCAGATGATAATACTATTCTATATGCAATAAGGCTTTGGGGCTCTGTGTCTGATGTTTTTGCGTAAAAGCTAATTTTATTTTCCTTACAACAAAGGAATATCAGGAGTCTGTACTACGGAGTTTTCTATTGTGACATGGTTCCTCCAACCGATGTCTCATAGCCCAAATCATCATAATGTTGCCCACAATTAAGTTATCTGTCCGGTGTTGAGAGTTCCGAGATAGATCCAACTCTAGAGGCTCAAATTGTCCGTAACCGGGGACACGGCTAATCAATTAGGTTTAAACCCTCTGCAGAGGTTTGTACACTTTACCCACAAGATTTGATCCCTCTTTTTTACGTTCTCGCACTTTAGCGTGTTTGAGAACAAGACGACCGAAACATGGTCTTCCAAAGAGTTCCCATGACCACTGTCCGGTGCTCATCCAATCCTACCGTAGTTCTACATCTGCTAGCACCGTCCTAGCCAGAGTCACAACTAAGGTCAACCAAGCCAGAGCCCATAGTGACTTGCGGTTGCACATGTAAGCTTCCGGGCATGAAGTATTCTTCCGTCTCTTTGAGTCTGGGTGAAGCTTTCCACAATATGTCATGGCGCTTCTCCATGCATACCGGCCATCCACTGGTTTCTCCAGGGTGCCCGTCAACCATCCTTCACCTAGTAGTGTGTATTGAATTCTTGTCTCGAGTCTCGAAATCTTGAGGAAGTCCTGAAGGTGCAGCCCTTGCCGATGCCATCATGAAGTTGTCATCATTGACGTTGGGTCCTTCATACTCACACCACTCCAGAGCACATACCAACCCCGTCTACTTTAGATTAGCATTGAAACTAAACAACGTCCCGGGCTTAGTAACAAAGTGATGGGTTCCTGCCTCATGCATACTACTCAACTACAAGGATTCAATATCACTACCGGAGGGATTGTTGCAAAGGTGATACTAAATGCAATAAAACATAGGTATGAAAAGAATGGTCAAAGTGGACTTGCCTGGTATTACTTGATGAAGATAACAACGCTCCCAGAATTAAATACTTGGTAGAACTATTCGTCACTCCGTTGAAAATCTATATTAAACAGACATAGCATTCATATAAGCAAACATCCTAGCAAACAATTTCTAGCACTCAAAATAACAATCAAAACAACAAAGAAACTCAATAATAAAACTCAAACAAATTCCAAACAACCCTCGAATAAAACTACAAAGAAAACTACTAGGGAAAGTCTAAGACTTCACTACAAACAACTAAGATAGTTTTGCCCTAAGTAAAACTTAATAGCAATTAAAACACTAAACTAATTAACAGAAAATAAATATAGTGCTTATTAAAATAACAGAAGGTATATTTCATAAACTTTTACTAGCAAAAAGAAACACCTAAAAAGACTATTTAAAACTCTAGTTATGATTAAACAAAACAAGAAAAAGAAATAAACATTATATTTTTCTGTAAATAAAATTTCACCCTCTATAACTACAGAAACTTGTCGGTGTACAAAAGTAGGGGCTCTCCTTTTGACCCCTTTACTTGTGCGCGGGTGGTCAGAGCCACGTGTCGCGGCCACACTTAGCAGGGCAGAGGAGGGAAGCCGGAGAGAAGCCGAAGCACCAAGGCAAACAAGACAATGCCCAGGCCGAGAGCACACAGAGCAGAGGGACGAAGCAGGTTCCCCCGGCAAGACTCTTGTCGGGGCAGCCTCAGCGGCCCTGACAAGACCCTTGCCGAGGCAGCTCGCCCAACGCCAGCGGAGCGCACCACCCTTGAGCCCACGGTTTCCAACACCATCAACCACGTTGGGCCAGGGCTCGGGAGGCACCTCCATGGTGGCATTTAGATCTTTGTGAAGACAGAGAAACACTCAGGATCATATGAGGACCAGAAGATGGTGACCCTCGGCGGGATCCTAGCCGAGGAAGTCCACAAGGCCCCCGGCAAGACCCTTGCCGGGGATGACGGCAACGCCACGGCAAGACCCTTGCCGGGCCCCCGGCAAGGCCTTTGCCGAGGGCATTAGCAGGGCCACTGCCAGACCCGTACTAGCCAAGACTACCACCACCGATCACATGCAGCTGCCAGCCCAACCAGCTAGGCAGGCACCTGCGTGGCAACATACAACTTCCAGGCCAAATCAACAGGCACCTGCGTGGCGGCGTGCGGACCTTCATGAAGGCCCTACCACCGCACCACCTCATGCCTGCCTGGCTACATGGCACTGCATGCATCGCTAGCCTGGGCGCGTGTCGAAGCGAGGAGGAGCGGCGACGGACGGGACGGGCCTCGTTCCCGTCCCCGATAAAGCCAAGGGACACCTAAGAGATGCATTAAATGCGTCTTGTCCTGTAATACTGGTGATAAGCTCGCAGTACTGTAGGCCTTTCTACCTCCTGTGTGCCACTGTGGCAGCCCCTTTCGACTATAAAAGGAGGCCCATGGTGTACTGGAAGGGGATTCGGCTCTTTGGAACTACACAGCCACCGTAGCTAGTTCGAGAGCCCAAGAACACTCAATACATCCACCAAAGTAGGACCAGGGTTTTACGCATCCTCGCGGCCCGAACCTGGGTAAACAATCCTCGTGCTGACTGCTAATCCTGCTCTTCTCATGACCCTGCGCCCCGGCAACTGTAGTAGTGATTCTTGCGATCCCATCGGTGTCGTTTCCCACTGACATCTTTGGCGCGCCAGGTAGGGGGCATATTTGTGAGAATCTGGTCTAGCGGCCGGCTTAGCAGTTCCTCATGGCCATGGCTTCTATAGAAGAAGACAGCCAAGGGAATGACGCCGCCTGCAAGCGCGAAGGACGCCGGTGCGGCGATAGGAAAGCCAAGTCATACGAAACCTTAAGAAATTTCCTTTTTATATATGAGGTTATTGTCCTCGGAGGTCCTGCCCTATGTATGAAAGCCTGCACACAAAGGGGCCCTTCCGCAATTGCCAACGCCCTTGTTCTGTTTCGAGTCCGCTCAACAGCTCAAGCGGCCGCGTCGAGAGTGGCAGGGTAGCCTTCCGCAATTGGCAACGCTCTCGGTTTTGACTCGAGCCAAGCTCGACAGTTCGAGCAGCCGCGTTCAGAACGGTAAGGTGGCTCGCTCGGCAGCAAACACACCCGGCAGGCCATTGAGGATCCATCCTCAAGGTGCCGCCCTGGGTTTACGCTCCAGCAAGCCTGCCCGTTTAACGTAGGGTAAACATATAAAGGGGAAGATCGAACAGGAAGATAACACACATTGTACCAAAAGTGCTCTAGAGTTATATTACATCAATTGTTGTTGCGGTTCTAACTAAAGATAAAAACTGTCTTGGTCGTGAACCTGCAACAATAGTGGGAGACGGCGTGCCTAATCTCGGCGCTGGCCCTCCACCCTCTCGATTTCACCAATGCGGCTGATGATGGGCTTGATACGCTTCTTGAGCATCGCGAGGTCCACACCCGCCGGCAAGCTGTCCAGCGCGGCGTCGAAGTCGAGGTTGGGGTTCCAGTACGCCATCTTGGTGAGAACCTTGGTCATGGCATCCTAGCAAAGCCTCCGGGCCTCATTGGCCAGCGAGGCCATCCGGTTGGCACGAAGCCGCTCCAAGGCACCGACAACCCTCTCAAAGAACAGGGTCAGGCTGCAGTTGGCGCTCAAGTTCGGCTCCGGGGTGTACCCCACATCCGGTATCGCCATGGTAGCCAACCGCGTGGTGGCCTTGTTGGCAACGGCATCGAGGCGATTGAGCCAGCGATTCTCGCCCTCCACGTGCTCCGTGTGGGCGAGGGCGTCGTCCTTCCGCAGCTGCTTCTCGGTCTCTAGGTTCTTGGTCAGGGTCTCCTCCCAGGCCTAGCTCTCCGACAACATCCCCTCGAGACCCTCCATCTTTAGCCTGAGGTCTCTGATGGAGTTGTTGGCCTCAGAGAGCTCCCCGGCCCTGCCGAGGACTGCGCCCTGCGCCTCTATCAGGGCGCTGTTGAGCGTGTCCTTCTCCTTGGACAGCGCCAGGACCTGGTTTTTCAGCCCATCCCGCTCCACCTCCAGCTCATTCATCTTGTCGGCGTGAACCTGGGCCTGGGCATTGAGTGCCTCCCTGTGCCTCTGCTCCAGCCCCTGGGTCTGCTCGGCGATGAGCTTCTCCACCTCCTCATCCTTGCCCTAGAGCGTTGTGGCAAGATTCTCCTCACGCGCGGCAAGGTCCTCCTCCTGGGAGTTCAGCGCGGCCTGGTGCTGGGCTCTAGCGGCCTCGGCTGCGGCGGCCAAGCTCTCCGCCGTCTCCTGGGATTTCTCAATATCGGCCTGCTTCATAGTGAGCTCCACCTCATGCTTGGCCAGCTCACCCTGGGCGACCTTCAGCTCCTCACAAGCTTGGCGGAACCAATTCTGCGTCTCGGCAACGCACACCTTGAGTTCCGCCTCCGCCTTGTCCACCATTGCCACCCTGGAGTTGTCCTTGTCCAGGCGGGCGCGGTGGAGCGCTTGGAGCTTCCGGAAGTTGGTACCCATGGCCTGGAGAAGCCGCTCCTCCTGAGAACCATCGCCACCGGCGCTCGACTCGTCAACAACCTCGAGCTCAGCGGCGGCAAGCACCTCTTCATCGAAAACCTCTCCCTCGATGGGTGCCCTGGAGATCGACGACCCTGGGAGGTGGACGAAGAGGTTGTGGCTCACCCTCAGGTACCTGCCGGAGCCAGAGGCAGTAGAGGAGGAAGGCTGGCCATCAGCCCCCTCCTCCTCGGCAACGGGCTCGCCGGCCTCCCCGGCATGTCCCTTACCGGCATCCTCGGCGGTAGCCTTGCCGGGCTCCCCGGAAGGCCCCTTGGCGGCGTCCTTGGCAGCACCCTTGGCGGCCTCTTCAGCGGCGGTCTTCTTGGCCTCTGCCGCGGCGTTCTTGGCAACATCCTCGATAACGGTGTCCAGGTCCTCCGGGTCCGCCGGGAGAGGATCTGGGTATCGGAAGGGGGGTGAAGCCAAGACCAGGATTCAAGAAGAACAGAATAGAAGGGATGGACGGCGAGTGGCTTACCCGTGCCGGGCTGGGAAGCAAAGGCCCCCTCTCCGCCAGCATCAGGCGCCAAGGTGCGGTTGCCGGTGCCCAAGCCTGCCTCCTCCTCCTCCTCCGTGTGCATGGGCTCGGAGCTTGGCGCCCTTGCCAGGGACGCCCCCCCGGGGCGGCATGGTTGACGGAGGCGGTGTGTTGGGGGTAGCCCTTAGGGGCTCCTCCTCCTGCTGTCCTCCCCCTGCGATCGCGACAAGGTCAGTGCCAAGGATCATGCCCTTGGTACACGTCGACGGGAAGTGAGTGGCAAACTTATGCTGGGGGCTGCTGTCCGGACTACTTACCACCACCAGTGGCGCCTTAGAGGTGTCCGCCGGGGGCTGGCCGCCCGCCGAAGACCTGACCCTCTTCACCCTCTGGGCCAGTGTCTCCATATCCCTGCCAATACGAAAACAAGTCAAGATGAGAAGTACGATAAGTGGAGTTGAAGATGATGAAAGGAAACGACGCTTACTCATCCTCCTCATCCTCTTCTGCTGCCTTCCTCTTCCTCCTCGGGCTGAGAGACCCGAGTTCAAAGAAGAACTCCGTGTCATCGTCTGCGGGAGGAGGGGAAGTGGGCGGAGGGGGGGGAGGGAAGCAGGCGGAGTTGGGGGACGCTTGGACGAAGAAGAAGCAGATGCTTTCTTCTTCGCCACCGCGGCCTTCACCAACTTCTTTGACGCCGCGGCCCTTGCTTGGCGCGCGGACGTCTCTTGGGTTTGCCTGGGTGGCATGGCCCTGCCGGGCCAGACCGGCTCGCCGGAGGTGGCCCCTCGTAGGACTTGCCTTTTCCCCGTGGTTGGGGGCTCAGCAGCCTCAGCTTCCTCCTCGGATGGCTCATCATCGTCATGTTCAATAAGAGGAGCCCCGGTGCCGGCGCTGCTGGCCTCCCTAGCAAACTCCGCCCACTGGGAGAGTTCCTTCTCCTCTGCGGTCGCCGCGGCCTTGTCCTCCACGCCGCCGGCGCTGCCGGCCTCCTTGGCGAGCTCCGCCTCCGCCGCCCTGGCGGCGATGTAGTCCAGCTCTGCCCAGGTGGTGTCCTGGATGAGCCGCGGCTCATCGCGGACGTACTTCTCCTCCAGATTGTCGAAGAACTCCTGCACCTGCTCCTCCGACGGCACGGCCCAGTTGGGGACGGGGCCATGCGCATTACAGTCCGGCATGGCGATGATGTTGTTCCGGCACGAGTTATTGCTTAGCGGGACCACCCCCGCCGGCAACCCAAACAAGGGCCCCTTGGCGACCTTGCCGGCCCTTGCGGCCTTGCCGGACCTCTCAGCCCTGCCGTCGCGGCCCACGTCGAGCTGGAAGAGCCGCTGGCAGAAGTGGGTGTGCGCCAGCACCGTAAAGTTGTGGTCGAGGCCGGGGCGAAGCCTCATGATATCGTCCGCATTGGTGAAGAGCCAGGCCGGCCTCCCCTTGTTATGCAGCGAGCGATCCGGCGGCGGATGAAATCCGCCTCGATCATCTCAAGGGTGAGCCCGGCCTCGGTGAGGATGAGAATCCGGGTTATGGCGACCTTGAGCTTGTCGTCCTGGGCGTCGACGTCCCCCCAGTTGGGCCTGCGAACCGGCGGTGCCTGGCGAACCCAGCAGAAATCGTGTGGGTCGTCCTCCTCGATCCAGCACCACCGGTGATACGTCTCCGTCGTGTCTAGTTTTCCAAACACTTTTGCCCTTGTTTTGGACTCTAACTTGCATGATTTGAGTGGAACTAACCTAGACTGACGCTGTTTTCAGCAGAATTGCGATGGTGTTATTTTTGTGCAGAAATAAAAGTTCTCGGAATGACCTGAAAATCAACAGAGAATTATTTTGGAATATATAAAAAAAATACTAGAAGGAAGATCCACATCAGGGGGGCCTCCACCTGCCCACGATGGTGGGGGGCGCGCCCTACCCCCTGGGCGCGCCCCCTGCCTCGTGGGCCCCATGACGCTCCACCGACCTCAACCCTAACTCCATATATTCACTTTCGGGGAGAAAAAAAACCAGGGAGAAGGATTCATCGCGTTTTATGATACAGAGCCGCCGCCAAGCCCTAAACTCTCTTGGGAGGGATGATCTTGAGTTTGTTCGGGGCTCCGGAGAGGGCAATCCATCGCCATCGTCATCATCAACCTTCCTCCATCACCAATTTCATGATGCTCACCGCCGTGCGTGAGTAATTCCATCGTAGGCTTGCTGGATAGTGATGGGTTGGATGAGATTTATCATGTAATCGAGTTAGTTTTGTTAGGGTTTGATCCCTAGTATCCACTATGTTCTGAGATTGATGTTGCTATGACTTTGCTATGCTTAATGCTTGTCACTAGGGCCCGAGTGCCATGATTTCAGATCTGAACGTATTATGATTTCATCAATATATGAGAGTTCTTGATCCTATCCTGCAAGTCAATAGTCACCTACTATGTGTTATGATCCGGCAACCCCGAAGTGACAATAATCGGGACCACTCCCGGTGATGACCGTAGTTTGAGGAGTTGATGTATTCACTGTGTGTTAATGCTTTGGTCCGGTACTCTATTAAAAGGAGGCCTTAATATCCCTTAGTTTCCAATAGGACCCCGCTGCCACGGGATGGTAGGACAAAAGATGTCATGCAAGTTCTTTTCCATAAGCACGTACCTCCTATTGAAGAAATACATGGTCTTAATTTACCGCCTGTTGAAGAAATACATGGTCTTGATAACCCGACACAGGTAGTAAAGGTAAATTCTCTCTATAGATATGATAAAGCTGAAATCCCTCCTACTAAGTTTTCTAGCCAATGCTTAGATGAATTCGATAACTTTATGGTTAAGCAAGAAGATTTTAATGCTTATGTTGGTAGACAATTGAAACATAATGCTTATAGGATTGAACACTTGAGTGATTATATGGCTAATGTCAAAGGTGAACTAAAACTTATTAGTAAACATGCTTGTATGGTTACCACTCAAGTAGAACAAGTACTTAAAGCTCAGAATGATTTTCTCAATGAATTAAATAGTAAGAAAAATGATAATGCTGGTAGAGTTATGACTAGAGGTGGTAAAATGACCCAAGAACCTTTGTATCCTGAGGGCCATCCTGAGAGAATTGAGCAAGATTCTTAGAGAAATAATATTGATGCACCTAGTCCTTCTAAGAGGAAGAAAAAGAAAAATGATAGGACTTTGCATGCTTCTAGTGAACCTGTTGATGACACACCTGAGAATCCCAATGATATTTCTATTTCTGATGCTGAAACACAATCTGGTAATGAGCATGAACCTAGTGATAATGTTAATAATGATGTTCATGTTGATGCTCAACCTATTAATGACAATGAAGTAGAGATTGAACCTGCTATTGATCTTGATAACCCACAATCAAAGAATCAACGTTATGATAAGGGAGACTTTGTTGCTAGGAAGCACGGTAAAGAAAGAGAACCATGGGTTCAGAAACCCATGCCTTTTCCTCCTAAACCATCCAAGAAAAAGGATGATGAGGATTTTGAGAGTTTTGCTGAAATGATTATGTTGGGTTCTATGGTAGGGTGCGTCGACTGCAAATTAAAATTTTCCTACGCGCAGAACAACCAAGAACACGCTACGGGAGATGGATCACAGTTTGTTACCACTAGACACGCAGTGTTGTGCAGCAGAAGAAGAGTTGGGGCAACGCGTCCACGTGGATCATCTCCTCCTCGTCCGATCTCCCTTGTGTAGCTGGTAGTCGGTTCCCACATACAGGTTTGCCAGAGCGACGCAAGTGCACCGCCTCTAACGGTATCCGCACGTGCAGGAGGAACATCGTGCGGCAGACTGCTAGGTCCAATCACACAACCAGCGGCGAGTGGAGGTGTCTATTCGCAACACATGCAAAACCTAGTGACAGCACCGAAGCGATCAATCACGTGTGTGTGCGGCACCTCCACTTTATATAGGCGTCCGTCGTGGGCTCAACACTTGGGCCTTGCACGGACCCTAAAGCCCATAAGTCTACTTGGCCACAATCCGAATACAGCTCAGATCACATCTGACCAGTGTCCTCGGATCCGACCTCGTAGGTTCCTCCCCTTAAGCGCGCGACCCCTTAGGTTCAAGCAGGCTTGGTCACAGTTCGGATCACCTCCGAACTGCACAGTTGGTAGCGGCCTCTAGCAAGGCATGCCGAACACCAAACAGACTATGAAGCTGTTTAGGCGAACCTGTACATCATACTTCCATTCCTTTTGCCACACGATATATGTTGTCGGGCTCAAGGCGAGTCTGTCATCCTTGTGCTAGCCCGACCTCTTTCTCGTTCCAGTGATGCCGACCAAAAAACCAGATTATCTCATAATCCTTGTCGCATGGCCATGCTTATCCTGGTCAGATCACACGAGGGGCCCAGAGTATATCTCTCCTGATCGGAGGGGCAAAACCCATCTTGCTCGACCATGTCTCGCAGCATGGTTCTGGACAAACCCGAAACCTACCTTTATAACTACCCAGTTACGGAGTAGTGTTTGGTCGGCCCAAAGCAAGTCTATCACCATCCCGAGTACATGCGTCAGCTCAGGTCTTAGGACATACAACATATGTTGTACTAGAGACTCACAGATGACATATCGCTGCGTCTCATAGTTGGGTCTGTCCGTCTCGGACCTTATCTCGACTCGGATCCGACTACATCGAATCCGACCATATCCTTCCAAGTCCATATTATCCGGTTAGCATCCAATGCTCCATGGCTAGTGAGACCAAGCCATCGACCGTGTCATATGCTAGTCTAGTTGGCTGCGTGTCCACACAACCCTTTCGACTAGGGACCTTTTAGGATAGTCATCATACAATGCATAGTCCCACAAACAAGTCACGTACTTGCTGATAAACATCATTGATAATGTCGAAGGACTATCTTTATTCATAAACACATAGGAAATATCATCATACATGATTGCCTCTAGGGCATATCTCCAATAGATTAGACCCATCTTTTTGCGTATGCGTTTGACTGATATGCTTAAAATGAATCCTTATGCTA
Source organism: Triticum urartu (assembly GCF_056163025.1). Lineage (NCBI taxonomy): Eukaryota > Viridiplantae > Streptophyta > Magnoliopsida > Poales > Poaceae > Triticum > Triticum urartu. Next base: position 223,116,516 of record NC_141877.1, on the reverse strand, counting down.
AATATATGAAGGAAATTGTTACAAATAAGAGAAAGATACCGAAAGCTGAAATTTCCAACATGCTTGCTAATTATACTTTTAAGGGTGGAATACCTAAGAAACTTGGAGATCCATGAGTACCAACTATACCATGCTCCATTAAAAGAAACTATGTTAAAACTGCTTTATGTGATCTTGGAGCCAGTGTTAGTGTTATGCCTCTCTCTTTATATCGTAGACTTGATTTGAATAAGTTGACACCTACTGAAATATCTTTGCAAATGGCTGATAAATCAACCGCTATACCTGTCGGTATTTGTGAGGATGTGCCTGTTGTGGTTGCAAACGTTACTATTTTAACGGACTTTGTTATTCTTGATATTCCTGAGGACGATAGTATGTCTATTATTCTTGGAAGACCCTTTTTGAATACTGCAGGGGCAGTTATTAATTGCACCAAAGGCAATGTCACTTTTCATGTTAATGGTAATGAGCATACGGTACTCTTTCCGAGGAAACAACCTCAAGTCCACAGTATCAATTATATTGGAAAAATTTCAACAATTACTATTGGAGGTTTTGAATTTCCTCTTCCTACTGTCAAGAAGAAATATGATATTCTTATTGTTGGGGACATGCATATCCCCGTTGAGGTAACCTAGTGTTATTCGAAAATTCTCTGGTTTCATGTTATTTGAAATGAGTTTGTTAACAAGACCTGATCAACCTTGTAGTGGATTCCTTTTGATGAGCATGAGATGGATGAATTTAGAAAACACAACTCTCTGTACCCTCTTTTTACTTTCTGTTATTTATATTAAATAAAGCAAAAATAGTAATTTCTGTCTGTTTTCTGAATTATCCATGCAATAAAAAAATACCCTGAAAATAAAAGTTCTCCAAATGCCCTGAAAATTAAATATGATTTTTTCTAGAATATTTGAGAATATCTGGCACTGAGAACACAATAGGGGGAGCAAGCACCTGGCCACGAGGGTCTAGGGCGCGCCCACCCCCTGGGCGCGTCCCTGCCTCGTGGGCCCATGGTGGCTCCCCTCCACTTATTCCAGCTACCACACACTCCTTCTTCCTCCCACAAACATCACTAACTAGCTCAAACCCGAGTCCAAGCTCATCTTGCTGCCATTTTCGATCTCCTTGCTCAAAGCTCCATTCACAAAACTGTTTTGGGGGATTGTTCTTTGGTATGTGACTCCTCCAATGGTCCAATTAGTTTTTGTTCTAGTGCTTTATTCATTGCATATTTTTGCTGCTCAGGTGACCCTGTTCTTGAGCTTTCATGTCAAATTTATGTGGTCAAAAGTAGTTTTGATGCATGATATTGTCTCTAGGCACTTGTAGGAGTAGTTGCTATCAATATTGTTGAGTTTGGTTCACTTTCAGTTTGAAGTTACTAAAATTTCAGAAATTTTTGAGAGGAAGAAATATGCTTAGGAAAATGTACCAAGGTGGTCCTTCAAGGAAGCAAGGACCCAGGCTCGCAATATGCGATGCCGACGATGAACACCCGAGGGAAGCTTAGGTGCGGGCTTGTGAATGGCCGTCAGAGGACTTTATGGATCGAGCAGGAATCAAGGAAGAATTTAACGCGTATGCGCGTAATGCCGATCTTGAGAGCTTCGAGGAAGATAAGTGCCGCTAACACCACTATCTCACTGATTCCTTTGTGAGAATGTTTGAATTTTCATCATCACGCAATTCTCAAACTGTCCTATTTGATCTTTATGAAAATTCTTACACTATGGACTTAGAGGATTTTAATACTGCTTGCAAACCTCCCCAATGGGGCGGCACTAGTGAGCCTCGCAAATCTGAGTTTAGAGATTTTCTTGCTAGTATAACCGTGGGGGAATCTAGAGATATAACACAAGCTACCATAGGGAGCATTCATTTTCCTGCTATACATTATTTTGCTCTCTTCATAGGTAGGTCCATAAATGGTAAGGATGAAGCATGTCATATGTGTGTCCCTGACCTCAGTATTCTCAGGAGTGCTGTATTAGGAGATAAACATAATAATTTGGGAGCCATTGTTGCACGTAGATTGCATAATAATATAATTAATGGGGATTTCTTCGGTGGAATTTATGCAACCCGTCTAGCTAATTTTCTTGATATACCCATACGTGGGTATGATATTGAGTTGCCTCCTGTTTATTTAGATTGCGAGGCTATGGTTCATCATCTATTTGTTGAGAGGAATGATCAGTTCCTCCAGTACCGACTAATCTTTGACAGACGACACACCTATCACGTCGCTCTCCCTGCTCCTGCTTTCTTTGACTCTCACGCAAAAGGGAGATATGTTATAACCAGGGAGGAGGCGGACGAGTATAAGAGGAGGACGGAGACGACCGTCTCCAAGCGGCAGCTCATGAGGCAATAACTGCTGCATCATAGTACGACCCCATTTACAACTTTGGATATCCGCCAGGCCAGCCATGGCCATAGACCAACTTAGGCCAAAAGCCTAAGCTTGGGGGAGTATGCATCTCTCACCGACATTACATTCTTGTTTACACACTCATGCTAGTTGTCGGTGCTCATACTTTTTCATTGTATCATCCATGCTAGTTTATTTTCCTTTGTATGCTTTCTTCTTGTGTGTTTAATAAACCTTAAGATAAACAAAAAATTAGTTGTAGCTTTTAATTAGTTTACTTTCTATGCCTGTAGTAGTAGTAATTAAAAAGAAAACCCAAAGAGATTTCTCGTTCTTCTTTTGCTTGTTGGGAGCTTTCCTGTGTAAATAGTTCTATTTCTTTTCTTGTTCTTTGGGGGTCGAGAGGAGAAGACCATGATTAAAATGTTAAAGTGGCTCTTATATGCATTATTGTTGATCTGACAAAGAGCCCATATTACCTTGTCTTCTCTCTTGAATTGAACGCTTGCAGATTCCAGCTTAGTCCAATGCACGTGCACTATTATTATTATCCACACTATTCGGTCGTGCAAGTGAAAGGCAATAATGATGATTATATGATGAACTTATTGAGATGAGAAAACTTGATATGAACTCGACCTCTCTTGTTTTTGTAAATATGATTAGTTCATCGTTCCTGATTCAGCCTATTATGAATGAACAAGTTTGCAATGACAATTAGAGATTATAGTTGCTTATGCCATGCTTAATTAGCTAGGAGTTTATAATGGTTTACCTTGTGTGCCAACATGCTATTAAAATGGTTGTGATGTGGTATGATAGGGTGGTATCCTCTTTTGAACGATTCGAGTGGCTTGACTTGGCACATGCTCACGCATGTAGTTGAAACAAAATCAACATAGCCTCTACGATATTTATGTTCATGGTGCATTATATCCTACTCTTGCTTGCATTCGATGTTGATTAATTTTAATGCTTGTTCATGACTGTTGTCGCTCTCTAGCTGGTCGCTTCCCAGTCCTTTGCTAGCCTTCACCTGTACTAAGCAGGAATACTGCTTGTGCATCCAATTCCATAAACCCCAAAGTTGTTCCATATGAGTCCACCATACCTACCTATATACGGTATCTACCTGCCGTTCCAAGTAAATTTGTATGTGCCAAACTCTAAACCTTCAAATAAACATTCTGTTTAGTATGCTCGAATAGCTCATGTATCAACTAGGGTTGTCCGTATCTTCCATGTTAGGCGGGTTATTCTCAAGAGGAGTGGACTCCGCTCCTCACTCATGAGAAAATGGCTGGTCACTGGGATGCCCAGTACCATGCTTTATGCAAATCAAATCAAAATAATTGCAAACAAAACTCCCCCAGGACTGTTGGAGGCACTCTTTGTTTCGAGCAAGCCATGGATTGATGCTTGTTGGTGGAGGGGGAGTATAAACTTTACCATTCTATTTGGGAACCGCCTATAATGTGTGTAGCATGGAAGATATCGCCATCTCTTGGTTGTTATGTTGACAATGAAAGTATGCCGCTCAAAATATTATTCATATCTATTTCAAAACCGAGCTCTGGGACCTCTATAAATCCCTGCTTCCCTCTACGAAGGGCCTATCTATTTACTTTTATGCTGAGTCATCATCCTCTTATTAAAAAGCACCAGTTAGAGAGCACCACTGTCATTTGCATTCATTACTGTTAGTTTACATTGAGTATGACTTTACTAGATCTGTTTTACCATGAATTACAACGTCTAGTCAGTCCTTGATCTTTAAAGGTGCTCTGCATTTATGTTTTGCGGTCTCAGAAAGGGCTAGCGAGATACCATCCTGTTATATCATATTATGATTGTTTTGAGAAAGTGTTGTCATCTGAGATTTATTATTATTGCTCGCTAGTTGATTATGCCATTGATATGAGTAAACATGAGACCTAAATGTTATTGTGAATATGGTTAGTTCATAATCTTTGCTGAAAACTTGAATGCTGGGTTTACATATTTACAACAACAAGAGCAAACAGAGTTTGTAAAAGTTTTTCTTTATCACTTTCAGTTTATCAACTGAATTGCTTGAGGACAAGCAAAGGTTTAAGCTTGGGGGAGTTGATACGTCTCCGTCATATATACTTTTCCAAACACTTTTGCCCTTGTTTTGGACTCTAACTTGCATGATTTGTATGGAACTAACCCGGACTGACGTTGTTTTCAGCAGAATTGCCATGGTGTTATTTTTGTGCAGAAATAGAAGTTCTCGGAATGACCTGAAAATCGACGGAGAATTATTTTGGAATATATAAAAAATACTGTATGGAAGATCCACGTCAGGGGGGCCTCCACCTGCCCACGAGGGTGGGGGCGCGCCCCCTTGCCTCGTGGGCCCACTGACGCTCCACCGACCTCAAACCGGACTACATATATTCACTTTCGGGGAGAAAAAAACCAGGGAGAAGGATTCATTGCATTTTACGATGCGGAGTCGCCGCCAAGCCCTCTCTAGGGAGGGCTGATCTGGAGTCCGTTCGGGGCTCCAGAGATGGGAATCCGTCGCCATCGTCATCATCAACCTTCCTCCATCACCAATTTCATGATGCTCACCGCCGTGCGTGAGTAATTGCATCGTAGGCTTGCTGGACGGTGATGGGTTGGATGAGATTTATCATGTAATCGAGTTAGTTTTGTTAGGGTTTGATCCCTAGTATCCACTATGTTCTGAGATTGATGTTGCTATGACTTTGCTATGCTTAATGCTTTTCACTAGGGCCCGAGTGCCATGATTTCAGATTTGAATGATACGTCTCCAACGTATCTATAATTTTTGATTGCTCCATGCTATATTATCTACTGCTTTGGACATTATTGGGCTTTATTATCCACTTTTATATTATTTTTGGGACTAACCTATTAACCGGAGGCCCAACCCAGAATTGCTGTTTTCGCCTGTTTTAGGGTTTCGAAGAAAAGGAATATCAAACGAAGTCCAAATGGAATGAAACCTTCGGAAACGTGATTTTATCATCAGATAAGATCCAGGAGACTTGGACCCTCCATCAAGAAAGCCACGAGGCGGTCGCGAGGGTGGAGGGCGCCCCCCTAGGGTGTGCCCCCTGCCTCGTGGGCCCCTCGAAGCTCCACCGACGTACTTCTTCCTCCTATATATATCCACGTACCCCCAAACGATCAGATACGGAGCCAAAAACCTAATTCCACCGCCGCAACTTTCTGTATCCACGAGATCCCATCTGGGGGCCTGTTCCGGAGCTCCGCCAGAGGGGGCATCGATCATGGAGGGCTTCTACATCATCATCCAAGCCTCTCTGATGAAGTGTGAGTAGTTTACTTCAGACCTACGGGTCCATAGGTAGTAGCTAGATGGCTTCTTCTCTCTTTTTGGATCTCAATACAATGTTCTCCCCCTCTCTCGTGGAGATCTATTCGATGTAATCTTCTTTTCGCGGTGTGTTTGTTGAGACCGATGAATTGTGGGTTTATGATCAAGTCTATCTATGAATAATATTTGAATCTTCTCTGAATTCTTTTATGTATGATTGGTTATCTTTGCAAGTCTCTTCGAATTATCAGTTTGGTTTGGCCTACTAGATTGGTTGTTCTTGCCATGGGAGAAGTGCTTAGCTTTGGGTTCGATCTTGCGGTGTCCTTTCCCAGTGACAGAAGGGGCGGCAAGGCACGTATTGTATCGTTTCCATCGAGGATAACAAGATGGTTTTTTAATCATATTGCTTGAAACTATCCCTCTACATCATGTCATCTTGCTTAAGGCGTTACTCTGTTTTTAACTTAATACTCTAGATGCATGCTGGATAGCGGTTGATGAGTGGAGTAATAGTAGTAGATGCAGGCAGGAGTCGGTCTACTTGTCTCGGACGTGATGCCTATATACATGATCATACCTAGATATTCTCATAACTATGCTCAATTCTGTCAATTGCTCAACAGTAATTTGTTCACCCACCATAGAATACTTATGCTCTTGAGAGAAGCCACTAGTGAAACCTATGGCCCTCAGGTCTCTTTCTCATCATATCAATCTCCGTCACTTTATTATTGCTTTGCTTTTACTTTTTACTTTGCATCTCTATACCAAAAATACCAAAAATATTATTTATCATCTCTATCAGATCTCACTTTCATAAGTGACCGTGAAGGGATTGACAACCCCTAAGCGTGTTGGTTGCGTTGAGCTATTGTTTTGGTGTAGGTACGAGGGACTCGCGCGTAGCCTCCTACTGGATTGATACCCTGGTTCTCGAAAACTGATGGAAGTACTTACGCTACTTTGTTGCATCATCCTCTCCTCTTCGGGGAAATACAATGCAGTGCTCAAGAGGTAGCAAGAAGAATTTCTGGCGCCGTTGCCGGGGAGGTTCGCGCAAGTCAAGATTTGACTCCCGACAACGAGCCATTTCTGGCGCCGTTGCCGGGGAGTCTGCGCAAAAGTCAACATACCAAGTACCCATCATAATTCCTATCCCTCGCATTACATTATTTGCCATTTGCCTCTCATTTTCCTCTCCCCCCAATTCACCCTTGCCATTTTCTTCGCCCTCTCTCTCTATCCTCCCTCTCCCTCTCTATTTGCCTCTTTTTGCCCGTTTGCCTTTTGTTTGCTTGTGTGTTAGTTTGCTTGTTTGTCGCGATGGCTCGGGATAATACTAAATTGTGTGACTTCACCAATACCAACAACAATGATTTCCTTAGCACTCCGATTGCTCCTCTTACTGATGCTGAATCTTGTGAAATTAATACTGCTTTGCTGAATCTTGTCATGAAAGATCCGTTCTCCGGCCTTCCTAGTGAAGATGCCGCTACCCATCTTAATAGCTTCGTTGATTTGTGTGACATGCAAAAGAAGAAAGATGTCGATAATGATATTGTTAAATTGAAGCTATTTCCTTTTTTGCTTAGAGATCATGCTAAAGCTTGGTTTTCGTCTTTGCCTAAAAATAGTATTGATTCATGGAACAAGTGCAAAGTTGCTTTTATCTCTAAGTATTTTCCTCCCGCTAAGATCATCTCTCTTAGAAACGATATTATGAATTTTAAGCAACTTGATCATGAACATGTTGCACAAGCTTGGGAGAGAATGAAATTAATGATACATAATTGCCCTACGCATGGTTTGAATTTGTGGATGATTATACAAATTTTTTATGCCGGATTGAATTTTGCTTATAGAAATCTTTTAGATTCGGCCGCGGGAGGAACTTTTATGGAAATCACTTTAGGAGATGCTACTAAACTCCTAGATAATATTATGGTTACTTATTCTCAATGGCATACTGAAAGATCTACTAATAAAAAGGTGCATGCGATAGAAGAAATTAATGTTTTGAGTGGAAAGATGGATGAACTAATGAAATTATTTGCTAATAAGAGTGTTTCTTCTGATCCTAATGATGTGCCCTTATCTACTTTGATTGAGAATAATAATGAATCTATGGATGTGAATTTTGTTGGTAGGAACAATTTTGGTAACAACGCGTATAGAGGAAATTTCAATCCTAGGCCTTATCCTAGTAATCTCTCTAATAATTATGGTAATTCCTACAACAATTCTTATGGAAATTATAATAAGATGCCATCTGATTTTGAATCTAATATTAAAGAATTTATTACTTCGCAAAAGAATTTTAATGCTTTGATTGAAGAAAAATTGCTTAAGATTAATGATTTGGCTAGGAATGTTGATAGAATTGCTCTTGATGTTGATTCTTTGAAACTTAGATCTGTTCCTCCTAAGCATGATATCAATGAGTCTCTCAAAGCCATGAGAATTTCCATTGACGAGTGCAAAGAAAGAACCACTAGGATGCATGCTAAGAAAGATGCCTTTATAAAAGCGTGTTCTTCTAGTTCCTATGAAAATAATGATGAAGATCTAAAAGTTATTGATGTGTCCCCTATTAAATCTTTGTTTTGCAATATGAATCTTGATAATGATGGGACTTAATATGATCCACCTTTACCTAGAAGGCGTTCCAATAATTCCGAATCTTTTGATCTTGATGCTAAATTTGATAAAAGTGGGATTGAATAAATTAAAACCCTAGATATTGCTAAACCCACTATATTGAATTTCAAGGAATTTAATTATGAAAATTTCTCTTTAATTCATTGTATTTCCTTGTTGCAATCCGTGCTAAAATCTCCTCACGCTTATAGTCAAAATAAAGCGTTTATTAAACATATCGTTGATGCCTTGATGCAATCTTATGAAGAAAAACTTGAATAGGAAGTTTCTACCCCTAGAAAACTTTATGATGAGTGGGAACCTACTATTAAAATTAAAATTAAAAATTATGAGTTTTATGCTTTGTGTGATTTGGGTGCTAGTGTCTCTACTATTCCCAAAACTTTGTGTGATATGCTAGATTTCCGTAATTTTGATGATTGCTCTCCAAACTTGCATCTTGCGGATTCCAGCTATTAAGAAACCTATGGGAAGAATTAATGATGTTCTTATTTTTGCAAATAGGAATTATGTGCCCGTAGATTTTATTGTTCTTGATATAGATTGCAATCCTTCTTGCCCTATTATTCTCGGTAGACCTTTCCTTAGAACGGTTGGTGCAATTATTGATATGAAGGAAGGGAGTATTAGATTCCAATTTCCATTAAAAAAGGGCATGGAACACTTCCCTAGAAAGAAAATAAAATTACCATACGAATCTATTATGAGAGCCACTTATGGATTGCCTACCAAAGATGGCAATACCTAGATCTTTTCTTGCTTGTTATGCCTAGCAAGGGGCGTTAAATGATAGCGCTTGTTGGGAGGCAACCCAACTTTATTTTTATTCCTTGAATTTTGCTCCTGGTTAGTAATAAATAAATTATTTAGCCTCTGTTTTGGTTGTGTTTCTTGAGTTTAATTAGTGTTTGTGCCAAGTAGAACCGTTGGGAAGACTTGGGGAAAGTCTTGTTGAACTTGCTGTAAAAAACAGAAACTTTAGCGCTCACGAGAACTGCTGTCATTTTTATTTGGAGAGTTATATTTAGTTAATTCCTTTTGCAGATGATTAATAGATAAATTCCTCACGTCCAGCAATTTATTTTAGAATTTTTGGGGTTCCAGATCTTGCGCTAGCTACAGATTACTACAGATTGTTCTGTTTTTGACAGATTCTGTTTTTCGTGTGTTGTTTGCTTATTTTGATGAATCTATGGGTAGTAAAATAGTTTATAATACATAGAGAAGTTTGAATACAGTAGGTATAACACCAATATAAATAAAGAATGAGTTCATTACAGTACCTTGAAGTGGTCTTTTGTTTTCTTTCGCTAACGGAGCTCACGAGTTTTCTAGTTTAAGTTTTGTGTTGTGAAGTTTTCAAGTTTTGGGTAAAGATTTGATGGATTATGGAACAAGGAGTGGCAAGAGCCTAAGCTTGGGGATGCCCATGGCACCCCCAAGATAATCTAAGGACACCTAAAAGCCAAAGCTTGGGGATGCCCCGGAAGGCATCCCCTCTTTCGTCTACTTCTATCGGTAACTTTACTTGGAGCTATATTTTTATTCACCACATGATATGTGTTTTGCTTGGAGCGTCTTTTATGATTTGAGTCTTTGCTTATTAGTTTACCACAATCATACTTGCTGTACACACCTTTTGAGAGAGCCATACAGGGCATCCCCTCTTTCGTCTACTTCTATCGGTAACTTTACTTGGAGCTATATTTTTATTCACCAGATGATATGTGTTTTGCTTGGAGCGTCTTTTATGATTTGAGTATTTGCTTATTAGTTTACAACAATCATACTTTCTGTACACACCTTTTGAGAGAGCCATACATAATTTGGAATTTGATAGAATACTCTTTATGCTTCACTTATATCTTTTGAGTTATATAATTTTGCTCTAGTGCTTCACTTATATCTTTTAGAGCACGGTGGTGGATTTGTTTTATAGAAACTATTGATCTCTCATGCTTCACTTAGATTATTTTGAGAGTCTTAATAGCATGGTAATTTGCTTAATAATAATATGCTTGGTATTCAAGATTTGTAAAACTTTCTTTTGAGTGCGGTGAATACTAAGAAAAAAATTGATGCTTGATAATTGTTTTGAGATATGAGGATGGTGATATTAGAGTCATGCCAGTTGAGTAGTTGTGAATTTGAGAAATGCTTGTGTTAAAGTTTTTGATTCCCGTAGCATGCACGTATGGTGAACCGTTATGTGATGAAGTCGGAGCATGATTTATTTATTGATTGTCTTCCTTATGAGTGGCGGTCGGGGACGAGCGATGGTCTTTTCCTACCAATCTATCCCCCTAGGAGCATGCGCGTAATACTTTGCTTTGATAACTTGTAGATTTTTGCAATAAGTATATGAGTTCTTTATGACTAATGTTGAGTCCATGGATTATACGCACTCTCACCCTTCCACCTTTGCTAGCCTCTCTAATACCGCGCACCTTTCGCCGGTATCATACACCCACCATATACCTTTCTCAAAGCAGCCACCATACCTACCTATTATGGCATTTACATAGCCATTCCGAGATATATTGCCATGCAACTTTCCACCGTTCCGTTCATTATGACACGCTCCATCATTGTCATATTGCTAGCATGATCATGTAGTTGACATCGTATTTGTGCCAAAACCACCGTTCATAATTCTTTCATACATGTCACTCTTGATTCATTGCATATCCCAGTACACCGCCGGAAGCATTCATATAGAGTCATATTTTGTTCTAAGTATTGAGTCGTAATTGTTGAGTTGCAAGAAAAATAAAAAGTGTGATGACCATCATTTTTAGAGCATTGTCCCAAGTGAGGTAAGGATGATGGAGACTATGATTCCCCCATAAGTCGGGATGAGACTCTGGACGAAAAAAGAGGCCATAAAAAAAAGAAGGCCCAAAAAAAGAGAGAAGGGACAATGTTACTATCCTTTTACCACACTTGTGCTTCAAAGTAGCACCATGATCTTCATGATAGAGAGTCTCTCATTCTGTCACTTTCATATACTAGTGGGAATTTTTCATTATAGAACTTGGCTTGTATATTCCAACAATGGGCTTCCTCAAAATGCCCTAGGTCTTCGTGAGCAAGCAAGTTGGACGCACACCCACTTAGTTTCTTTTGTTGAGCTTTCATATACTTATAGCTCTATGCATCCGTTGCATGGCAATCCCTACTCACTCACATTGATATCTATTGATGGGCATCTCCATAGCCCGTTGATACGCCTAGTTGATGTGAGACTATCTTCTCCCTTTTTGCCTTCTCCACAACCACCATTCTATTCCACATATAGTGCTATATCCATGGCTCACGCTCATGTATTGCGTGAAGATCGAAAAAGTTTTGAAAATGTCAAAAGTATGAAACAATTGCTTGGCTTGTCATCGGGGTTGTGCATGATATAAATACTTTGTGTGGTGAAGACAGAGCATAGGCAGACTATATGATTTTGTAGGGATAGCTTTCTTTGGCCATGTTATTTTGAGAAGACATAATTGCTTTGTTAGTATGCTTGAAGTATTATTATTTTTATGTCAACATGAACTTTTGTCTTGAATCTTTTGAATCTGAATATTCATACCACAATTAAGAAGATTTGCATTGAAATTATGCCAAGTAGCACTCCGCATAAAAAATTCGGTTTTTATCATTTACCTACTCGAGGACGAGTAGGAATTAAGCTTGGGGATGCTTGATACGTCTCCAACGTATCTATAATTTTTGATTGCTCCATGCTATATTATCTACTGTTTTGGACATTATTGGGCTTTATTATCCACTTTTATATTATTTTTGGGACTAACCTATTAACCGAAGGCCCAGCCCAGAATTGCTGTTTTTTGCCTGTTTTAGGGTTTCAAAGAAAAGGAATATCAAATGGAGTCCAAACGGAATGAAACCTTCGGAAACGTGATTTTCTCATCAGATAAGATCCAGGATACTTGGACCCTCCGTCAAGAAAGCCACGAGGCGGTCACAAGGGTGGAGGGCGCGCCCCCTGCCTTGTGGGCCCCTCGAAGCTCCACCGACGTACTTCTTCCTCCTATATATATCCACGTACCCCCAAACAATGAGATACGGAGCCAAAAACCTAATTCCACCGCCGCAACTTTCAGTATCCACGAGATACCATCTTGGGGCCTGTTCCGGAGCTCCACCGGAGGGGGCATCGATCACAGAGGGCTTATACATCATCATCCAAGCCTCTCTGATGAAGTGTGAGTAGTTTACTTCAGACCGACGGGTCCATAGTTAGTAGCTAGATGGCTTCTTCTCTCTTTTTGGATCTCAATACAATGTTCTCCCCCTCTCTCATGGAGATCTATTTGGTGTAATCTTCATTTTGCGGTGTGTTTGTTGAGACCGATGAATTGTGGGTTTATGATCAAGTCTATCAATGAATAATATTTGAATCTTCTCTGAATTCTTTTATGTATGATTCGTTATCTTTGCAAGTCTCTTCGAATTATCAGTTTGGTTTGGCCTACTAGATTGGTTGTTCTTGCCATGGGAGAAGTGCTTAGCTTTGGGTTCGATCTTGCGGTGTCCTTTCCCAGTGACAGAAGGGGCAGCAAGGCACGTATTGTATCGTTGCCATCGAGGATAACAAGATGGGGTTTTTCATCATATTGCATGAAACTATCCCTCTACATCATGTCATCTTGCTTAAGGCGTTACTCTGTTTTTAACTTAATACTCTAGATGCATGCTGGATAGTGGTCGATGAGTGGAGTAATAGTAGTAGATGCAGGCAGGAGTCGGTCTACTTGTCTCGGACGTGATGCCTATATACATGATCATACCTAGATATTCTCATAACTATGCTCAATTCTATCAATTTCTCAACAGTAATTTGTTCACCCACCGTAGAATACTCGTGCTCTTGAGAGAAGCCACAAGTGAAACCTATGGCCCCCGGGTCTCTTTCTCATCATATCAATCTCCGTCACTTTATTATTGCTTTGCTTTTACTTTGCTTTTACTTTTTACTTTGCATCTCTATACCAAAAATACCAAAAATATTATTTATCATCTCTATCAGATCTCACTTTCGTAAGTGACCGTGAAGGGATAGACAACCCCTAAGCGTGTTGGTTGCGTTGAGCTATTGTTTTTGTGTAGGTACGAGTGACTCGCGCGTAGCCTCCTACTGGATTGATACATTGGTTCTCAAAAACTGAGGGAAATACTTACGCTACTTTGCTGCATCATCCTCTCCTCTTCGGGGAAATCCAACGCAGTGCTCAAGAGGTAGCACTAAACCTATTATGTTTTCATCAATATATGAGAGTTCTTGATCCTATCCTGCAAGTCAATAGTCACCTACTATGTGTTATGACCCGACAACCCTGAAGTGACAATAATTGGGACCACTCCTGGTGATGACCGTAGTTTGAGGAGTTCATGTATTCACTATGTGTTAATGCTTTGGTCCGGTACTCTATTAAAAGGAGGCCCTAATATACCTTAGTTTCCAATAGGACCCTGCTGCCATGGGAGGGTGGGACAAAAGATGTCATGCAAGTTCTTTTCCATAAGCACATATGACTATATTCAAAATACATACCTACATTACATTGATGAACTGGAGCTAGTTCTGTGTCACCCTAGGTTATGACTGTTACATGATCGATCCCATCCGGCATAATTCTCTATCACCGATCCAATGCCTACGAGCTTTCCATATATTGTTCTTCGCTTATTTACTTTTCCGTTGCTATTGTTATCATCACTATAAAACACCAAAAATATTACTTTTGCTACCGTTACCTTTTGTCATCGTTACCACTACTATCATATTACTTTGCTACTAAACACTTTGCTGCAGATATTAAGTTTCCAGGTGTGGTTGAATTGACAACTCAACTGCTAATACTTGAGAATATTCTTTGGCTCCCCGGGTGCCGAATCAATAAATTTGGGTTGAATACTCTACCCTCGAAAACTGTTGCGATCCCCTATACTTGTGGGTCATCAACCGGCTCCGCCATTCTTCCCACCTCTCCTTCTAGGCACCATCTGGGTACACGACCCCTTTGGACTTTGGGATCTAGGTGACGCAACTAGAGATGGCGCCTCCCCTCTGGATGCGAGGGTGAAAGTAGTGGCGGAAGAGCGCCGTGTTGGGGACGACTCCGGCGAAGCCCTCACAAAGGTGGGCAAAAAGAGCCATGCACGCCACGACATTTGGGGTAAAATCCAAAAGGTGGAAGCCAAATGTGTGCATGACATCATTGAAGAAATTGGAGAAAGGAGGGCAGAGGCCGCAAGAGAAGTAGTCGACAAAAAACGGGTACCGATTCGGGGCGGCCTTGGCGCAGTTGGCGGGGACGACGCGCGTGGCTGGATGCCCCGTCTCCCCCCGTCTTGCACCCCCACAATGGCTTTAAGCTATCCCGGAGCTCGAACACGTCGACCGTCGAGGGGAAGTAGGCGAGCTGCATCCGCTGTGCCGCCAACGCACTCTCCGGTGGCTCCATCGCTCCGGCAGCCTTGGCCACTCCCTTGCCCTTGGTGTATTTGGGCGCCATGGTGGCTGGGGGGAGCAAGATATAAGACGGAGGAGACGCAGCGGTGGAAAGCGAAGGCGAGAGCTCAAGAAGGAGGAAGGAAGGGGTGGCGGCTCTGAGATTGGAGAAGACGCAGGGAAGGGGGTAAAGTGAGCAGCGCGCCCGTGGTTATTCCTTTTTATGGGGGAGGCGCGAGCCGCCTCCTTTCCCATTAACTGCAGTGTGACGCATGCATGCGGAAACTGCCCCACGCATGACCCCCACGTCACGCACGACCCTCCATGTTGCACGTTCAACGCAGTTCATGGGAAACCGCAGGGGATGAGAAGTTACTGCGGTAAAATCTGCCACACCTGCCCGCGCACCGTTCTGGGCCTAGCCCAACAACGCGTCGCGCTTATGTATGGCCCAGGCCCGGGGGCTCCTGTCAGTGTACAAAAGTAGGGGCTCTCCTTTTGACCCCTTTACTTGTGCGCGGGCGGTCAGAGCCACGCGCCGCGGCCACACTTAACAGGGCAGAGGAGGGAAGCCGGAGAGAAGCCGAAGCACCAAGGCAAACAAGACAACGCCAAGGCCGAGAGCACAAAGAGCAGAGGGACGAAGCAGGTTCCCCCGACAAGACTCTTGCCGGGGCAGCCTCAGTGGCCTCGACAAGACCCTTGCCGGGGCAGCTCGCCCAACGCCAGCGGAGCGCAACACCCTTGAGCCCATCGTTTCCAACACCATCAACCACGTTGGGCCAGGGCTCGGGAGGCACCTCCATGGTGGCATGCAGATCTTTGTGAAGACAGAGAAACACTCAAGATCAGATGAGGACCAGAAGACGGCGACCCTCGGCGGGATCCTAGCCGAGGAAGTCCACAAGGCCCCAGGCAAGACCCTTGCCAGGGATGACGGCAACGCCACGGCAAGACCCTTGCCGGGCCCCTGGCAAGGCCTTTGCCGAGGGCATCATCAGGGCCACTGCTAGACCCATACCAGCCAAGACTACCACCGCCATTCGCATGCAGCTGCCAGCCCAACCAGCTGGGCAGGCACCTGCGTGGCAACATACAACTTCCAGGCCAAATCAACAGGCACCTGCGTGGCGGCGTGCAGACCTTCATGAAGGCCCTACCACCACACCACCTCAACTGCCTGCCTGTCTACATGGCACTGCATGCATCAATAGCCTGGGCGCGTGTCGAAGCGAGGAGGAGCGGCGATGGATGGGACGGGCCTCATTCCCGTCCCCGATAAAGCCAAGGGACACCTAAGCGATGCATTAAATGCATCTTGTCCTGTAATACTGGCGATAAGCTCGCAGTACTGTAGGCCTTTCCACCTCCTGTGTGCCAATGTGGCAGCCCCTTTTGACTATAAAAGGAGGCCCATGGCGTACTAGAAGGGGATTCGGCTCTTTGGAACTACACAACCACCGTAGCTAGTTCGAGAGCCCAAGAACACTCAATACATCCACCAAAGCAGGACTAGGGTTTTGCGCATACTTGCGGCCCGAACCTAGGTAACCGATCCTCGTGCGGACTGCTAATCCTGCTCTTCTCATGACCCCGCGCCCCAGCAACCGTAGTAGGGATTCTTGTGATCCCATAGGTGTCGTTTCCCACCCACAAAACTAATTAGAAATAAAATAAAACATAGGTGGAAGTAAATTTTTAAAGTAATTAAAACAACAGAAACAACAGCTAGTCAAAATAAACTAAAACATGATTGTTTTCAAGATAAACTAATTTTAATAAAATCTATAAATGCCCAAATTAATCCTACTGCTAGGCAAGGTCAAAACAAAGCAGTAGCAAAAAGAATCACTAAAAAATTTACTCCTAGCTCACTTTATAGTAGAAATACTAATCTGACTAAAAATTAAATCACATAATTTTTAAAACTATAAACATGGCCGAAATTATTTTGTACAGAAACTAGAGGACATTTTCAAACTAGGAAAAAACAACTAAAAATATTACTTAGTCTAGGGGAAATCGAATTTACAAAATTGGAACTTTTCTGTTTATGAAACAGACATGAAAATAAATAAATAAAAACAACGCTATTGGGCCTGAGGGTGCGAACTGAAACTAAACGACGCTCGGTCATTAACTATCATTCGTGTACAATGTATAACTAAAAGAAACCGATGAACCGGTTTAGATCTAATCCAAAAAAAAACCATACACCAAAACTAATAAAAAACGCTTACTAAACCAATCTAATCTACATAACGGTTCGATCTAAAAGAAAGAAAAAAAACGCAAAGGGGAGCGCTCACTCGTGCTTACAGAGGGGAGCTCGTGTAGGCAGGGAAGTGGATGTCGTCGGGGGCGACGGCTCCGGTGACTGGCGGCGGAGACGACGATGTCCAATGGATGCAGAACTCCGAGAGGGTCCAATTTTGTGTTGAAGGTGGAGGTCGGGGATGTCCAGGCGAGAGGGGCGACTCGAGAAGCTCTTGTGAACCGGGAGCTCTGGCAATGGTGGACGACATTGAGGATGAGGTTCCGGTGTTCCCTGGGCGGCGTGATTATGTCAAATAGATGCACAATCTCGAGGGGAAGTAGAGTAAGGAAGGAGGAGTCCCGGAAAGCTCACTGGCGGTCGGAGTCGAGCGATAAACTCTGCTTGGCTGACCTAGATTGGAACAACGAGGGCGTCATCTTGAGGTGGTCTTGGGCGTGGGTTTTCAAAGGGAAACGAAAGCGGACAACCTCGGGTATTTATAGGACATGAGGCTTGGGGAAGGGGTGGACTCGGGGTTGGGTTCCCATGAAGATCGGGCACGGCGGCGGCATCCGGAGCGTGAACGCGTGGGGTTCTGTTCTTCATGGAGAAGAAGAAAAGAGAGGTGGGGTCTAGACGCGAGGGAAAGAAAGAAAGAAAATGAGGGAGAGAGGTGAGCGAGAGAGGTGGCGACGGCGCTCTGGGAGTTCCTCCCGTGCGTGTCTGCGCTAGCCCTAGCGCTGGCTGGGCTGGGCCGGCCGGGGCGCCTGGCCTGGCCTGGCGGATTTGTGTTTTTTAAACAGCGAGAAGAAAAAGAAACAAAAACCAGAATATATTAAACAAAATATATATGCATATTATATATCAAAATGATTAGAAAAACATTTCCTAAAACATGAACTATTTTTAAAGTTCAAATAAAATCCTAAAAAAGCAAACAATGCTACTGTTGCATTAAAACCCAACAAAAATCATTTTTAAAATACCAAAATGATTTCAAATTTATTTTCACCTAATTTTCCGTTGAAGGGAATCATTTTGCCCTGATTTCCATTTATTTATTTTTAGGAGAAAAATAATTTGAATAAAATCCAAACAATTCCAAATTGAAAGGGAGTTGCAAAATACTTCCAAATGACTTTCAATTTGATTCTTTGTAACTTCCAACTCATATTTCATATAATTGAAGAAGTCATTTTATCTTCTCTCGTGAAAATTATTGAGTTGCATAAAGTTTTGAATTTGAAATATTTTCAGATGGAATTCAAATCTTTTCAAACCCCTTTTCATTTCTTTGAATGGAAGAAGTCATATCATCTTCACTCTAGGGTTTTGTGATGAAATGAATTTGAATTCCTAGGGATCAAAATGCAAGGTGAAATTGGGAAAGCCATTTCATTCCCTCTCATTAAACTCTCAAAAGTTTCAAATTTCACTCACTTTCAGTCAATCAATCAAGCATTCAATCAAACAAACAAACAAACACAAATATTTATTTAATATAACATTCCAAAATTTAGAATTTTGGGATGTTACATGATCCAAATTATGAAAGTTGTTCTGATGTAACCTGTGTAAGGGCCTCCTGGGAGGAAGTCCTTCTTGTATCTGTTGGCCTTCATGGTTGCTTGTAGTCTCTACAGCTTGACGGGGATTGGGAATAATGGAGATGCCAGCTAGAGTGCCCCTCTCCAAAGTCGGAGGGTGTACCTCAAGCGAATCCCCTTGATCTTCTCCCATCGTGACTTCCTCGGTCTCCAACCTCCTGAGTTCCATCTGCATCAACCAAACATTATCTTACCCATTGTTGGAGGAGGAGGAAGACATGATGCCTGGCCTTGAAAACTCTGGCAGAACATAGCTCGAAACAAAAATAAGAGATATTATCGTGGTATGGTGGTCAAAACCTTCGGGAGATTAAATAATGAATTTTTATCGACCAAAAGGAGTATCGTGCAAGAAAACAGAGTCCGGAGGGCACACGAGGTGACCACAAGAAAGGGGGCGTGCCCAGGGGGTAGGGCGCGCCCTCCACCCTTGTGGACGCCTCGTTCTTTCGGACTACTTCTAATTCTCCTAATTTTCTAAATAATCCAAAATGGAGAAAATTTATCATTGGAAACCTTTTGGAATTGGTTTACTTGCCGTACCACATATCTATTCCTTTTCGGAGTCTGAAACGTTTTGGAAAGTGTCCCTTATGTACTCCTCCGATGTTACGGTATTAATAATATTGGTCTGAACATTTCTGGGAGTACCTGAAATATAATGTTTGATTCTTTGACCATTTACCACCTTCGGCGTTGTTGATTTTGATGGCACTGGAACGGTAGACCTTCTCGATAATGTAAGGACCTTCCCATTTAGAGAGAAGCTTTCCTGCAAAAAATCTTAAACGAGAGTTGTATAGCAAAACATGATCACCTACATTAAACTCACGCTTTTGTATCCTTTTGTCATGCCATCTTTTAACTTTTTCTTTAAACAACTTGGCATTCTCATAGGCTTGGGTTCTCCATTCATCAAGTGAGCTAATGTCAAATAACCTCTTCTCACCGGCAAGTTTAAAATCATATTTGAACTCTTTAATAGCCCAATATGCCTTATGTTCTAGTTCAAGAGGCAAGCGACATGCTTTTCCATAAACCATTTTATACGGAGACATACCACTGGTGTGTGTCGGTCCTAAACAAACGGTTTTTAACCCCTTTCCACGACGGCATTTGGAACCATCACCAAGTGAGTGTGGGAGATAGGGGGGGTCCTTCCCACACGACCCAGAAATCGTCGGGGATAGGGAGCCTTGATGCATACAGTTGTCCCTATATAACAATTTTCGATATATGGATTATCCCAAATGCTTCATCCTTGCTACTCGTTTGTACTCGCATTGCCATCGTAGTCAGAGTTTTGTGGTTCTGCCTAAAACCAGGCAGATTCCAGGCATGGGAGTTTTCTAGGAAGATTCTAGGCACAGGAGTTTTATGATGCCTGGCACATCACAAACAGTTCATGATTATAAACCGTGTATGATAGGTAGACAATCACACACATTTAGTTTCCCCGCACTGTATGTGATAGTGTCTGGCATCACACACACACTTTGCAAATGGCAACCGTGTGCATGCTTGCACACGTTTCCTCTCTGTGAACCTTCTCGGATTATGGTGTATATCGCAAACGTTTGTGTTTTACCAACCGTGTGTGCCGTAATGACCTGCACAATGTAATTTTCCCTAATTTAATTGCTGCTATTTAAAATTGTACCTAATTTAAAATTGAAAGTAGGTTATAGCTTTATCCATATCCATCAAGTTCAAACAACCAATGCATTATTTGATTCACATGTACATATGTTTAAGAATTACATAAGCACCAAATAAAGAATGATGTACCAGGGTTCTATACTTGTACTATTACAGATGGTAAAGAAACATGCGACAAACATTCCAGTTGTTGAACAAGGTGAAGCGGAATGACCCTATTGTGCTCTCCTAGGTGCAGAAGGCATGCATGACTCTAGTCCAACCCCTTGTGATGGTCGGCCGCCAATCATGTAGTTTGAGAGGTAATCTTGAGTAAACTACTTCAGGATCCACTGCAAAAGAAAAAAGATTCAGATATTGTCATCTAACACAACTCATTACAGGCAGTAAACAGAAGGCTACAGGGTTCTTACTTACCATCCTGCGGTTCAATGTTGTCTTGCATAAAGTGTAAACAAATATTTCGATTGACATCTTTTGACCCATTTTAATAACAATGTTTATCAGTTTACTCACCTGATGCTGGTTCATGAATATCTCATTGCCCCATACGCAGAAAGGGTCGAAGTGTGGATCTTTGGCAATGATATATGTACCTAAAAGCACCAAATTAATATTAGAAGCTAAACAACAATTGAAAAATGATGTAGTACAACACTCCATCCATCCCATTATATAAGATTTTATTACATGTATATCTAGACATCATCAGAACATTAAGGTAACACTTTTCCTTGTTGCTATGTAGCCTGGGATTGCATATTTAGTCATTCAGTACAATGCATGTTGCTAAACAACAATTGAAAAACGAAAAGGCATGTTACCTGCAATATCCTTAAGCAACCAAATATCATAATTCATACTGGTATTGTTGAAACTGTTATTGATGAAATTGAAGTGCACGACAAATAAATGCACATATGAGCATCACATTGTGAAGAACTGAAATAAACAAGTCAAAAGGACATCTCTATGCGATCCTTAAAAAGTTAAAGGACTAAAACCCTTAGTGGATATATATACTCCAACAATTTTTGGCCTTTTCTAGCCGATCCCCTAAACTTAAGGTTGTAAACTTCAATTTGATCAAGTTCAAAGCAGGTTCAACCGAATGTAGCATGCATTCAAACATAAACATAGATAGTTTTGCATAACCGAACATAAAACATAAATTTAAACTAAGCTAAACTACTTTCCGTCAAAGTAGAGGTCGAGCCAATCCTTCCTCGTCATGTACGTTGTGCCGCGAGCGGGGTCCGGGCTAGTACCGTCGTCGGGGTCGTTGGGGAAGGCACTCCTCCACTCGTCAACGTCGATCTCCTCGTCCTCAGGGCCCACCTCGACGCACTCCGCGCCGCCGTCGCTGGCGCCTTCGATCTCGTCATCAGAGGAGAGCGTGATAACCTTGCCGCCCTCCGCGTCGCTGTCCTCGCCGCCTTCGACCTCGTCATCGGAGGAGAGCATGATAACCTCGCCGCCCTCCGCACCAGCAAAGATCGCCCGCTTCGCCTCCACGAGCTTCGGGTGCTACCGGTGGAGCTCTTGCATGTAGGCCTCGTCGGCGGCCTCGGCCTCGAGGCGCTCCCACGCCTCGCGGTCCTCCTGCGCCATAGACGAGCTCACCACCCCTGGCTCCAGCAGAACGAGGTCGACCGGACATGTGCTGAAGGGGAAATTGAGCCTAGCCACCGTGCCGTGGTAGCCGACCTGCCAGCGGTCATACTCCATGGCCGTGAGCTCGGCCGTGTGGACGCTACCGAGCCACCGGCGGATGTGGGTCTCTTGATGTGTAATCTCGGTGACCCACATCCCCCACCGCCGCTGCCGGACCCCGAGGTAGGACTTCGTCGGCTGCCGGGTCCGAGGGAGGACGGGGAAGTCCTCGAATCAGTGTATGGGCACGGCGGCAGGAGGATCGGGGGACCGGTGATGGCGGATCGGGCCCGCGTAGGACGACGGTTACACCTCGGTGGCCACCTCGCCTGCGTCGGGCGAAAAGGCCGCGATAAACCTCTTTTTGGCCATTGGCTTTCGAGCTCCCCGGCACATAGGCAGAGGTTGAGGATGGAGGCGCCGGTGATGGCGGTGACCTACCAATGGTTTTGAGGGTTGTGTGTGTCTGTGTGAGTAGAGATTTTGGGGTGTGTGTGGAGGGCGACGGAGGGGGGGCAAGGTTGTGTTTGAGGAATACTGTGGCAACTGAAAATTTTACTAGGCGGGAGTAACAAGGCGGGGCTACTGAAAATTTGGATCAAGGGCGAGCAGAAATTTTTGAGATTGCGAGGGATGCAGAGGCGGGAGTAAAATGCCGGGGCTACTGAATATTTGAATCAAGGGACTGAAGCAGAGTGGGAGTAATAGACACCGCACACGGTCCGCACATACTAATCATGTTCTATCAAACATTAAAACCTTCCAGGCGGTAGATATTTTCAAGATTGCGAGGGATGCAGAGGCGGGAGTTTTTGGGGAGCGAGCTAGTGTGCTTGACAGGCCGGCTGTGGACTGTAGCCGACGCACCTTCTCGCGTAAGCCATAGGCCTACTATACACCGACGGTCCTCCAAGATATTTTGTACTACATCTCACATGGTTGGTGATAAATTAACTGGGTGGGATCTACTTGATTTGAATTACAAAATGGGGTCACAGTGGCAACGGACGCTGTTTGAATTGGTAGACCTTTTATCTGCAGTGAACATGCAACTATATGTGTGTCGTAAAAGAATTGGAATTATTCAGGGTTCGTTTGGACATTTTATACATTAAACTGGGTTTCTAGCCATTTCAGGTGCACAATTCAAAATGAAACTACATGCACATGCACCGGTGCATACAGATTGTTTGAAAAATCAAATCTGTGTCCTTCAGTGCATGCTTAGGTCCCATGAAAGAAATGGGAATGAAATTTTTGGGGTTCTTTTGGCCTTTTTTATACATTAACTGAGTTTTCTAGGCATTTTATGTGCATAATTCAAATTTGAACTACAAGTACATGCTCCGATGCACCAAAGTTGGTTGAAAAATCACATGTGTGTCCTTGGGTGAATTTCTAGGTCCCATGCAAGAGATGGGAATGAATTTCAAACACCAGGGCACTGTTGATTGCCGGCAAAACGTTGAGATACCCGGTTTTTAAATTCTAGTAAATCCAAAACTCGTCTATAATTCATGAAACTTGGCATGCTATCATGGAGCGGCATCAAAATGCCGTGGTGAAAATTTTATCCCATTTGGGGCAGGTTTGGGTGTAATCTTCTCACAAACAGAGCTTCTCACAACAAGCATGATGGTTTCGATAGGGAACGTACCACCTTTGGGGTTGGGACGATATCCATTGCCTCTTATTGATTTCATAAAATTTCTAGTGTCAACATAGAACAACACGAGTGTTGTGTTTAATCTTGGAATTTTTCAGGGTTCGTTTGGCCTTTTTTATACATTAATTGGGTTTTCTAGGCATTTTATGTGCATAATTCAAATTTGAACTACAAGCACATGCTCCAATGCACCAAAGTTGGTTGAAAAGTCACATGCGTGTCTTTGGGTGAATTTCTAGGTCCCATGCAAGAGATGGGAATGAAATTCAAACACCAGGGCACTATTGATTGCCGGCAAAACGTTGAGATGCCTGGTTTTTAAATTCTAGTAAATCCAAAACTCGTCTGAAATTCATGAAACTTGGCTTGCTATCATGGAGCGGCATCAACATGCCGTGGTAAAAAAAATCCCATTTGGGGCAGGTTCGGGTATAAGCTTCTCACAAACCAGAGCTTCTCACAACAAGCATGATGGTTTTGATAGGGAACGTACCACCTTTGGGGATGGGACGATATCCGTTGCCTCTTATTGCTTTCAAAATTTTTCTAGTGTCAACATAGAACAACATGAGTGTTGTGTTTAATCTTGGAATTTTTGGGGTTCGTTTGGCCTTTTTTATACATTAACTGGGTTTTCTAGGCATTTTATGTGCATAATTCAAATTTGAACTACAAGCACATGCTCCAATGCACCAAAGTTGGTTGAAAAATCACATGTGTGTCCTTGGGTGAATTTCTAGGTTCCATGCAAGAGATGGGAATGAAATTCAAACACCAGGGCACTGTTGATTGCCGGCAAAACGTTGAGATGCCTCGTTTTTAAATTCTAGTAAATCCAAAACTCGTCTGAAATTCATTAAACTTGGCATGCAATCATCGAGTGGCATCAACATGCCATGGTAAAAAATTTGTCCCATTTCGGGCAAGTTCGGGTATAAGCTTCTCACAAACCAGAGCTTCTCACAACAAGCATGATGGTTTTGATAGGGAACTTACCACCTTTGGGGATGAGACGATATCCATTGCCTCTTATTGCTTTCAAAAAATTTCTAGTGCCAACATAGAACAACAGGAGTGTTGTCTTTAATCTTGGAATTTTTCAGGGTTCGTTTGACCTTTTTTATACATTAACTGGGTTTTCTAGGCATTTTATGTGCATAATTCAAATTTGAACTACGAGCACATGCTCCAATGCACTAAAGTTGGTTGAAAAATCACATGTGTGTCCTTGGGTGAATTTCTAGGTCCCATGCAAGAGATGGGAATGAAATTCAAACACCAGGGCACTTTTGATTGCCGACAAAACGTTGATATGCCTCGTTTTTAAATTCTAGTAAATCCAAAACTCGTCTGAAATTCATGAAACTTGGCATGCTATCATGGAGCGGCATCAACATGTCGTGGTAAAAAATTCGTCCCATTTGGGGCAGGTTCGGGTATAAGCTTCTCACAAACCAGAGCTTCCCACAACAAGCATGATGGTTTCGATAGGGAATGTCCCACCTTTGGGGACGAAACGGTATCCATTGCCTCTTATTTCTTTCAAAAAATTTCTATTGTCAACATAGAACAACATGAGTGTTGTGTCAATTTTTGTGATTTTTTGGGGTTCGTTTGGACATTTTTTATTCATTAACTGGGTTTTCTAGGCATCTTATGTGCATAATTCAAATTTGAACTACAACCACATGCTCTGATATGTCTTCAACATATCTAATTTTCCAAACACTTTTGCCCTTGTTTTGGACTCTAACTTGCATGATTTGAATGGAACTAACCCGGACTAATGCTGTTTTCAGTAGAATTGATATGGTATTATTTTTGTGCAGAAATAAAAGTTCTCGGAGTGACCTGAAAATCCACGGAGACATGTTTTGGAATTAATAAAAAATACTGGCGAAAGAATCAGCATCAGGGGGCCCACACCCTGTCCACGAGGGTGCAGGGCGCCCCCTTGGGGCACGCCCCCTGCCTCGTGGCCCCCCTGGGACTTCACTAACCTCAACTCCAACTCTATATATTCACGTCTAGGGAGGAAAAAAATCAGAGAGAAGGATCCATCGCATTTTACGATACGGAGCCTCCGCCAAGCCCTAATCTTCCTTGGGAGGGCTGATCTGGAGTCCGTTCGGGGCTCCAGAGAGGGGAATCCGTCGCCGTCGCCATCTTTATCATCAACCTTCCTCCATCACCAATTTCATGATGCTCACAGCCGTGCGCGAGTAATCCCATCGTAGGCTTGCTGGACGGTGATGGGTTGGATGAGATTTACCATGTAATCGAGTTAGTTTTGTTAGGGTTTGATCCCTAGTATCCATTATGTTCTATAATTGATGTTGCTATGACTTTGCTATGCTTAATGCTTGTCACTAGGGCTGGAGTGCCATGCTTTCAGATCTGAACCTATTATGTTTTCATGAATATATGTGAGTTCTTGATCCTATTTTGCAAGTCAATAGTCACCTACTATGTGTTATGATCCGGCATCCCCGAAGTGACCACTCCTAGTGATGACCGTAGTTTGAGGAGTTCATGTATTCACTAAGTGTTAATGCTTTGGTCCAGTACTCTATTAAAAGGAGGCCTTAATATCCCCTAGTTTCCAATAGGACCCCGCTGCCACGGGAGGGTAGGACAAAAGATGTCATGCAAGTTCTTTCCATAAGCACGTATGACTATATTCGGAATACATGCCTACATTACATTGATGAACTGGAGCTAGTTCCGTGTCACCCTATGTTATAACTGTTGCATGAGGAATCGCATTCGACATAATTATCCATCATTGATCCATTTCCTACGAGATTTTCACATATTGATCTTTGCTTAGTTACGTTTCCATTGCCACTATTACGTTTGCTACGAAAACTACTACTGTTACTTTTGCCACCGTTACTGTTACTTCCATACTACATTGCTACTAAAACTTTGCTGTAGATATTAAGTCTTTCAGGTGTGGTTGAATTGACAACTCAACTGCTAATACTTGAGAATATTCTTTGGCTCCCCTTGTGTCGAATCAATAAATTTGGGTTGAATACTCTACCCTCGAAAACTGTTGCGATCCCCTATACTTGTGGGTTATCAAAACCATTTTCTGGGGCCGTTGCCGGGGAGCATAGCTCTATTCTTTGAGTCACTTTGTGATTTATATCTGTTGATCACTATGAGGAACTTGAAATATGAAAGAACCAAGATTTTCCCTCAACTGCGAGGGGGGGGGGTAAGGAACTGCCATCTAGCTCTGCACTTGATTTACCTTCTGTTATGAGTAAATTTGCGACACCTACACATGTTATTTATTCTGATATGTCACATGTTATTGATGATGCCACTTCTGCTATGCATGATGCTTATGATGAGTCTACTTCTATGCTTGATAATACTGTGCCATTAAGTGAATTTCTTGATGAACAACTTGCTAGGGTTAGGGAGAATGAAATTATCAAAACAGATAATATTGATGAAACTGATGATGAAGATTCTCCCCCTAGATATGAATTTCCTGATGTGCCTGAGGATTATGTTATGGATGAAGAAACTGCTAGAGACCTTTTTTCTTGCAAAGATAGATATGATCTTAAGAAAATGTTAACTAAGCTGAAAGAAAAGTCTTTGAATGCTAGATTGAAATATGACCCTACTTTTGCTACTTCACATATCTGTATTTCTGATAAGGATTATGATTTCTCTATCGATCCTGAGTTAATTACTTTGGTTGAATCTGATCCTTTTATGGCTATGAATCCGAAACTGTTGTGGCACATCTTACTAAATTGAATGATATGGCCGCCCTATTCACTGATGAGGAAAAAATTCGTTACTACTATATCCTTAAGTTATTTCCGTTCTCATTAAAGGGTGATGCTAAAATATGGTTTAATTCTCTTGCTCCTGGTTGTGAGCGTAGTCCCCAGGATATGATTTATTACTTCTCTGCTAAATATTTCCCCACTCATGAGAAACATGTTGCCTTAAGGGAAATATATAATTTTGTGTAAATTGAAGAAGAGAGTCTCCCACAAGCTTGGGGGAGGCTTCTCCGATTACTTAATGCTTTGCTTGATCATCCTCTCAAGAAAAATGAAATACTTGATATCTTTTATAATGGACTAACCGATGCTTCCAGAGACCACCTGGATAGTTGTGTTGGTTGTGTTTTCAAGGAAAGAACTG
Source organism: Triticum urartu (assembly GCF_056163025.1). Lineage (NCBI taxonomy): Eukaryota > Viridiplantae > Streptophyta > Magnoliopsida > Poales > Poaceae > Triticum > Triticum urartu. The sequence goes on along the minus strand of NC_141877.1, from coordinate 223,088,651 downwards.
TTGAGCAAGCTGAATTGCTATTGAATAATATATTGAGTAATGATAATGATTGGACACTTCCTGAACCTACTCCTAAGCTAAATCCTAAGAAAAGGGGTATTCTATTTCTCAGTCCTGAAGATATGCCAGAGGCAAAAAATCTATGAAAGAAAAGGGTATTAAAGCTGAAGATGTTAAGAATTTACCACCTATTGAAGAAATTAATGGTCTTAATAACCCGACACAGGTAGTAAATTCTCTCTATAGATTTGATGAAGGTGATATTACTCGTAATAAGTCTGCTAGCCAATGCTTGGATGAGCTCGATAATTTTATTGTTAAACAAGAAAACTTCAATGCTTATGTTGGTAGACAATTGAAATGTAATGCTTATATGATTGAACACTTGAGTGATTATATGTCGAGAGTTAAAGGTTACCTTAAACTTATTAGTAAACATGCTTCTATGGTTACCACTCAGGTAGAATAAGTGCTTAAAGCACAAGATGATTTGCTCAACGAATTAAATAATAAGTAAAATGATAATGTTGTTAGAGTTATGACTAGAGGGGGTGAAATGACTCAGGAACCTTTGTATCCTGAGGGCCACCCTAAGACAGTTCAGCAAGATTCTCAGAGAACTAATATTGATGCACCTAGTCCTTCTAAGAAGAAGAAAAAGAAAAATGATAGGACTTTGCATGCTTCTAGTGAACCTGTTGTTGACACACCTGAGAATCCCAATGACATTTCTATTTCTGATGCTGAAACACAATCTGGTAATGAACATGAACCTAGTGATAATGTTAATGATGATGTTCATGTTGATGCTCAACCTAGCAATAACAATGATGTAGAGATTGAACCTGCTGTTGATCTTGATAACCCACAATCAAAGAATCAACATTATGATAAGAGAGACTTCGTTGCTAGGAAGCACGGTAAAGAAAGAGAACCATGGGTTCAGAAACCCATGACTTTTCCTCCTAAACCATCCAAGAAAAAGGATGATGAGGATTTTGTGCGCTTTGCTGAAATGATTAAACCTATCTTTTTGCATATGCATTTGACTGATATGCTTAAAATGAATCCTTATGCTAAGTATATGAAAGATATTGTTACAAATAAAAGAAAGATACCGGAAGCTGAAATTTCCACCATGCTTGGCAATTATACTTTTAAAGGTGGAATACCTAAGAAACTAGGAGATCCCGAAGTACCAACTATACCATGCTCCATTAAAAGAAACTATGTTAAAACTGTTTTATGTGATCTTGGAGTCGGTATTAGTGTTATGCCTCTCTCTTTATATCGTATACTTGATTTGAATAAGTTGACACCTACTGAAATATCTTTGCAAATGGCCGATAAATCAACTGCTATACCTGTCGGTATTTGTGAGGATGTGCCTGTTGTGGTTGCAAACGTTACTATTTTAATGGACTTTGTTATTCTTGATATTCCTGAGGATGATAGTATGTCTATTATCCTTGGTAGACCCTTTTTTAATATTGTAGGGGCTGTTATTGATTGCAACAAAGGCAATGTCACTTTTCATGTTAATGGTAATGAGCATACGGTAGACTTTCCGAGGAAACAACCTCAAGTCCACAGTATTAATTCTATTGGAAAATTTTCAATGATTACTATTGGAGGTTTTGAATTCCCTGTTCCTACTGGCAAGAAGAAATATGATATTCTTATTGTTGGGGACATGCATATCCCCGTTGAGGTAACCTAGTGTTATTCGAAAATTCTCCGGTTTCATGTTATTCGGAAAGAGTTTGTTAACAAGACTTGATCAACCTTGTTAGTGGATTCCTTTTGATGAGCATGAGATGGATGAAGTTAGAAAGCACAACTCTCTGTACCCTCCTTTTACTTTCTGTTTTCTGAATTATCCTTGCAATAAAAATACCCCGAAAATAAAAGTTCTCCAAATTTCCTGAAAATGAAAATTATTTTTTTCTAGAATATTTAAGAATTTCTGGCACTGAGAGCACACCAGGGGGCCCCACCATTTGGCCATGAGAGCACAAGGTGAGCCCACCCCCTGGGGCTCACCCCCCGCCTCGTGGGCCCCACGTGCCCCCTCCACTTATTCCAGCACCCACACACTTCGTCTTCCTCCAAAAAAATCATCCCGTAGCTCAAACCCATGTTCTAGCTCATCTTGCTACCATTTTCGATCTCCTTGCTCAAAGCTCCATTCACAAAACTATTTTGGGGGATTGCCCTTCGAGAAAGCAAATGATGAAGAGATTCTTGAGGGGCTCTTCGAGCCGAAGCTCGAAGGATAAGCAGAATGAGGAGAATAAAAAGGCCAAATACAATCTTCCTCGCACTACGGAGATTCGGCCGTGCGAATGGCCTTGTGATGCATTCTTGAGAGCCACCGGAATTTAAGATGACTTTTATTACTTGGCTAAGAATGCAGGCCTCACCGAATTCCTCCATGACCCGCGCGAACAGTATCTCCTACTCACTAATATTTTCGTGCAATTTTTTTATTTCCATGCTAAGAAATCACCACCTTCAGTGGAGTTTCACTTAGATGATGAGGTTAAGGAGATGTCACTCCATGATTTTTGTCGGGTCTGCAAGATACCCTTTGTAGGCAGCATAGAGGAACTACATCGTAGTGATGTGGATGGATTTATTGATAGAATTGCTATATGGGAAACGAGGAAAGTTTCAGATGCAAGAATTACTAGTATACATTTTCCCGTTCTACGTTAATTTGCGATATTTGCTAGTAGATGCTTAATTGGTTACGGGAACAGTGGAAATCTTAGTGCACCTGATATTGTCATTTTGCACCATGCTTTGTTTTGAGATACAACTTTTAGCTTAGGCGCTATTGTTGCTCAACGATTAAATCTAAACCGTACAAAGGGCCCCATCTTCAGAGGCATCTTTGCTTCACGCCTTGTTGAACACTTTGAGATACCTATTAGGGATTATGAGAAAGAGGAAAAGTTGCTGCCCCCTATTTTTCTAGATTATAAGAGTATGGTATCACATGATTTTATTGTTAAATAAGAAGAAGATGCTTAAGTATAGTTTGATATTTGATAAAACTCACCGTGAGATTATTACCTTGCCTGCACCCTCTCTGTTTAACATACTTTCAGGCACGTACCTCATCTTACTCGAGGCCATTTATGCATACTAGAGGCTGACATAAGTCCCAGAGCCTGAGCCTGAGCCACCACTTGATCCTTATCAACAGTCTGTTTATCGGTGGGATCCGGAGGAGATCGCCAACCAGTGGCATCTTGAGGACCCTCCTCAGTACACCGGAGAGAGTAGCTTCGATCCGTGGGCATAGACTAACCTAGGACAAAGGCCTAAGCTTGGGGGGAGTACGTATTTCTCACCGACATTACATTCATGTTCACACACTCATTCTAGTTGTAGGTGCTCATACTTTTTCATTCTACTATCCATGCTAGTTTCTTTTCTTTTCTAAGCCTTCCTCTTGCGTGTTTGAAAAACCTTAATTAAAACCAAAAAAATTAGTTGTAGCTTTTAGCTAGTTTACTTTCCATGGTAGTAGTAGTATTAATTAAAAGAAAACCCCAAAAATATTTCTTGTTCTTCTTTTGCTTGTTGGGAGCTTTCCCGTGTAAATAGTTTCATTTCTTTTCTTATTCTTTGGGGGTCGAGAGGAGAAGACCATGATGAAAATTTGAGTGGCTCTCATATGCATTATTGTTGATTTAACTAAGAGCCCATATTACCTTGTCTTCTCCCTTGTATTAAATGCTTGTAGATTCCAGCTTAGTCCAATGCACGTGACCATTATTATTATCCACACCGTTTGGCTGTGCAAGTGAAAGGCAATAATGACGATATATGATGGACTGATTGAGATGACAGAAGCTGGTATGAACTCGACCTATCTTGTTTTCGTAAATATGATTAGTTCATCGTTCCTGGTTCAGCCTATTATGGATGAAAAATGTTTGCAATGACAATTAGAGATTATAGTTGCTTATGCCATGCTTAATTAGCTAGGAGTTTATAATGGTTTACCTTGCATGCCAACATGCTATTAAAATGGTTGTGATGTGGTATGATAGGGTGGTATCCTCTTTTGAACGATTCGAGTGGCTTGACTTGGCACATGTTCACGCATGTAGTTGAAACAAAATCAACATAGCCTCCACGATATTTATGTTCATGGTGATTTATATCTTACTCATGCTTGCATTCATTGTTGATTAATCTTAATGCATGTTCATGACTGTTGTCGCTCTCTAGTTTGTCGCTTCCCAGTCACTTTCTAGGCTTCACTTGTACTAAGCGGGAATACTGCTTGTGCATCCACTTCCATAAACCCCAAAGTTATTCCATATGAGTCCACCATACGTTCCTATATGCGGTATTTACCTGCCGTTCCAAGTAAATTTGTATGTGCCAAACTCTAAACCTTCAAATGAAATTCTGTTTTGTATGCTCGAATAGCTCATGTATCAACTAGGGCTGTCTATATCTTCCATGCTAGGTGGGTTATTCTCACGATGAGTGGACTCCGCTCATCACTCACGAGAAAATGGCCGGTAACCGGGATGCCCAGTCCCATGCTCAAATCAAAATAATTGCAAACAAAACTCCCCCAGGATTGTTGTTAGTCAGAGGCACCCGTTGTTTCGGACAAGCCATGGATTGATGTTTGTTGGTGGTGGGGGAGTATAAACTTTACCATTCTGTTTGGGAACCGCCTATAATGTGTGTAGCATGGAAGATATCGAGATCTCTTGGTTGTTATGTTGACAATGAAAGTATGCCACTCAAAATATTATTTATCTCTGTTTCAAAATTCGAGCTCTGGCACCTCTGCAAATACCTACTTCCCTCTGTGAAAGGCCTATCTATTTACTTTTATGTTGAGTCATCATCCTCTTATTAAAAAGCACTAGTTGGAGAGCACCACTGTCATTCGCATGCATTTCTGTTAATTTACATTGAGTATGACTGGATCTCTTTTACCATGAATTACAATGTGTGCGGTCTCAGAAAGGGCTAGCGAGATACCATCTTGTTATATCATGTTATGATTGTTTTGAGAAAGTGTTGTCATCCGAGATTTATTATTATTGCTCGCTAGTTGATTATGCCGTTGGTATGAGTAAATATGAGACCTAAATGTTATTGTGAATATGGTTAGTTCATAATCTTTGTTGAAAACTTGAATGTTGGCTTTACATATTTGCAACAACAAGATCAAACATAGTTTGTAAAAGTTTTTCTTTATCACTTTCAGTTTGTCAACTGAATTGCTTGAGGACAAGCAAAGGTTTAAGCTTCGGGGAGTTGATACGTCTTCAACGTATCTACTTTTCCAAACACTTTTGCCCTTGTTTTGGACTCTAACTTGCATGATTTGAATGGAACTAACTCGGACTAACACTTTTCAGCAGAATTGCCATGGTGTTATTTTTGTGCAGAAACAAAAGTTCTCGGAATGACCTGAAAATCCACGGAGACACGTTTTGGAATTAATAGAAAATACTGGCAAAAGAATCAGCATCAGGGGGCCCACACCCTGTCCATGAGGGTGCAGGGCGCGCTCCCCCTGGGGCATGCCCCTGCCTCGTGGGCCCCCTGGGACTCCACCGACCTCAACTCCAACTATATATATTCAAGTTCGGGGAGAAAAATATCAGAGAGAAGGATTCATCGCATTTTATGATACGGAGCCGCTGCCAAGCCCTAATCTTCCTCGGGAGGGCTGATCTGGAGTCCGTTCAGGGCTCCAGAGAGGGGAATCCGTCGCCATCGTCATCATAAACCTTCCTCCATCACCAATTTCATGGTGCTCACCGCCGTGCATGAGTAATCCCATCGTAGGCTTGCTGGACGGTGATGGATTGGATGAGATTTACCATGTAATCGAGTTAGTTTTGTTAGGGTTTGATCCCTAGTATCCATTATGTTCTAAGATTGATGTTGCTATCACTTTGCTATGCTTAATGCTTGTCACTAGGGCCCGAGTGCCATGATTTCAGATCTGAACCTATTATGTTTTCATGAATATATGTGAGTTCTTGATCCTATTTTGCAAGTCAATAGTCACCTACTATGTGTTATGATCCGGCAACCCCGAAGTGACCACTCCCGGTGATGACCGTAGTTTGAGGAGTTCATGTATTCACTAAGTGTTAATGCTTTGGTCCGGTACTCTATCAAAAGGAGGCCTTAATTTCCCTTAGTTTCCAATAGGACCCTGCTGCCACGGGAGGGTAGGACAAAGATGTCATGCAAGTTCTTTCCATAAGCACGTATGACTATATTCGGAACACATGCCTACATTACATTGATGAACTGGAGCTAGTTCTGTGTCACCCTATGTTATAACTGTTGCATGAGGAATCGCATCCGACATAATTATCCATCATTGATCCATTGCCTACGAGCTTTTCACATATTGATCTTTGCTTAGTTACTTTTCTGTTACCACTGTTACGATTGCTACAAAAACTACTACGGTTAGTTTTTCCACGGTTACCATTACTTCCATACTACTTTGCTACTAAATACTTTGCTACAGATATTAAGTCTTTTAGGTGTGGTTGAATTGACAACTCAACTGCTAATACTTGAGAATATTCTTTGGCTCCCCTTCCGTCGAATCAATAAATTTGGGTTGAATACTCTACCCTCGAAAACTGTTGCGATCCCCTAACTTGTGGGTTATCATGATCCAATGCACTAAAGTTGGTTTGAAAAATCTAATGTGTCCTTGGGTGAATTTCTAGGTCCCGTGCAAGAGATAGGAATGAAATTCAAACACCAGGGAACTGTTGATTGTCGACAAAATGTTGAGATGCCTGGTTTTTTAATTCTAGTAAATCCAAAACTCGTCTGAAATTCATGAAACTGGCATGCTATCATGGAGCGGCATCAACATGTCGTGGTAATTTTTTTGTCCCATTTGGGGCTGGTTTGGGGGTACGCTTCTCACAAACCAGAGCTTCTCACAACAAGCATGATGGTTTCGGTAGAGAATGTCCCACCATTGGGGACGAAATGATATCCATTGCCTCTTATTGCTTTCAAAAAATTTCTCATGTCAACATAGAACAACAGGAGTGTTGTGTCAATTTTTGGGATTTTTCAGGGTTCGTTTGGACATTTTTATGCATTAACCGAGTTTTTGATGCATTTATGTGCATAATTCAAATTTGAACTACATGCACATGCTCCAGTGCATATAAATTTGTTGAAAAATGAAATCTATGTCCTTGAGTGCATGCTTAGGTCCCATGCAAGAAATGGGAATGAATTTCAAACACCAGGGCACCGTTGATTGCTGGCAAAACATTGAGATGCCTTGTTTTTAAATTCTAGTAAATCCAGAACTCGTCTGAAATTCATGAAACTTGGCATGCTATCATGGAATGGCACCCGACATGTTGTGGCATTTTTCGTGTCCATTTTGGGAGAAGGCGCACTCGAATAATGACAGCCAACAAAGGCATTTTGAAGAAATAGCTACCACTTTAATATCTCAAACGTTTGTATAATTCAAACTGTGTGCATTCTATTAACCATTCATGTGACGCTACATGTCTTGGTTTTAATGGCTGTAGGAGGTGCCGTGCAGAAAGCTGCTTGACCTTGACTGAACGGGAGGCGTGCGAGCGCAGTCCGGTGTGCAGGCTGACCAAGAGGCGTGCAAGCTGTCCTCCAATGCGCAGGCTCACCGGGAAGTGTGTGAGCTGTACGCTGTGCAGGCTCACTAGGAAGCGAGCCCTTTGACTTCCATGGCCGCCCGCCTTACTCTCCATTAATGGCGCCTGATCCGCTGTTTAATACAGGCGGCCTTACTGTTCGCCTCCCATTCCCCTCCCTCCCGTAAACCTCCACCAACGCCATGGCATAGAATGATCATCTGCCACTAGTCTTCAAGTTTGGTGAAGTCGACTCCGAGCCAGAGGAGATAGAAAATAAGGAGGAATGGGGTGAGGGAGTCCTGGACTAAGGGGTCCTTGGGCGTCCGGCCTGTTGGACGTGGGCCGGACTGATGGGCTATGAAGATACAAGACTGAAGACTTCCACCCGTGTCTGGATGGGACTCTCCTTGGCGTGGATGGCAAGCTTTGCGTTCGGATGTACTATTTCCTTTCTATGTAACCGACTTTGTACAACACTAGTCCCCTCTGGTGTCTATATAAACCAGAGGGTTTATTTCATAGGGACAATCATAATCAGATAGACTAGACTTCTAGGGTTTTTAGCCATTACGATCTCATGGTAGATCAACTCTTGTAACCCCCATACTCATCAATATTAATCTAGCAGGACGTAGGGTTTTACCTCCATCGAGAGGGCCCGAACCTGGGTAAACATTGTGTTCCTTGTCTCCTGTTACCATCAACCTCAGACGCATAGTTCGAGACCCCCTACCGGAGATCCGCCGGTTTTGACACCGACATTGGTGCTTTCATTGAGAGTTCTGTTGTGTCGTCGTCAGCAGGTTCGATGGCCCCATCAATCATCTACAACAACGTTGTCCAGGGAGAAACCTTCCTCCCCGGACAGATCTTCGTATTCGGCGGCTTCGCACTACGAGCCAACTCGCGTGGCCATCTAGAGAAGATCGATAGCTACGCCCCTGGCCGCCAGGTCAGATTTGGAAGCTTGAACTATGTCGCGGATATCCGTGGAGACTTGATCTTCAACAGATTCGAGACCATGGTAGCCGATCCGTGCCGCCACGATGAACATGACTTAAATCTGTCATCGGACCATGCCCAGGGGATAGCGCATGTAACTGCTCCGGCCCTGGATCCGGAGCAGATTGCGCCATCCGAGGACGGGAGGCTCAACCCCGCGACAGAAATCGCAGACTCGGCGGCGACAGAGCCGCACACCGACCCAACCTCGAGTGTGATCCCTGTCACCGGAACCCCGAACCCGTTTCCGGCTACAAGTTTCGAACCATGTGCGTTTGCGCACGACGAGCTTGATCAGGCCTCAATCGTCGAATTCAGCTCCGCAGACATCTTTCGGCACTCGCCTTTAGGCGACATCCTAAACTCATTAAAAACACTCTCCTTAGTGGGGGACTCTCAGCCGAATTATATCTGGTTTGAACTGGAGGCTGACGACGGAGAATTCCGCTTCCCACCCCCACCCACTTAATAGCCACTGTCGAAGACTTAACCGACATGCTCGATTACGGCTCCGAAGACATCGACGGTATGTACGACGATGCTGGAGAGGAGCAGGCCGAAAACCCACCGTTCACTAGATGATGGACGACCACCTCCTCATACGATGTATACATGGTAGATGCACCAAAAGAGAATAGTGGCGATGACAAGGAAGATCCAGTTGAGGATAAACCTCCTGAGATACAACCAAAACGCTGGCGTCAGCGGCGCCTCTCTAAAGCACGCCGCAGCAAAGACAGCAACACCGGCACAGGAGAAGATAACACTCCGGACGGTGCTAAAGACAATGAAGACCCCGTTGAGGCAACTTCCGAATAAGATGAACGGGAAGATGGGCGAGTCAGCCCTGATGAACAGGCCGCACACGAAGACTCAGAGGATAGCAATTATCTTCCACTCTCCAAGGATGAGGTGAGCCTCGGCAACGAGGATTTTATCGTGCCTGAGGAACCTCTCGAGCAGGAGTGCTTCAAGCGCCGGCTAATAGCCACTGCAAGGAGCCTCAAAAAGAAGCAGCAATAGCTTCAAGCTGATCAAGATCTGCTTAATGACAGATGGACTAACGTCCTGGAAGCCGAGGAGTACGGCCTCAAGTGACCACTCAGAAGTTACCTAAAGCGCAAATTACTACCTCAATTCAATGAAAAGGCGTTGGAGCCCGTGCCATCAGCGCACAATGCGGCTGACCGACCACCATGTGGTCAGGACAAAGCGGCAACCCAAGCCGAACATCAGCCCGTACCACCCCGCTGTAAAGACAGAGACAAAACTACTCAGGGATACACATATGATCTCCGGTAGGGCCTGAAGAATAAAGTAGGTCCGGCCAGATTGATCTATGGATCATGAGTGCGTGCCCCGACGCATGACGATGGCTATCGAGTCGAACATCGCAAGCATAGTTACGTCCGAGCCGAAAATCGCAGACGGACTCCATCCGAAATACGTCGCAACTTGGCCTGATACAGAGGCACCGCACCCCCCCTCTGCTTCACTGATGAAGTAATGGAACATGAATTCCTAGAAGGGTTCAAACCTGTGAATATCGAATCATATGATGGAACCACAGATCCTGCGGTATGGATTGAAGGCTTTATCCTCCATATTCACATGGCGCTCGGCAATGATCTTCATGCCATCAAATACCTCCCCCTAAAACTCAAGGGGCCAGCCCGACACTGGCTGAATAGCCTGCCTGAAAACTCCATTGGCAGCTGGGAGGACTTGGAAGAAGCCTTCCTTGACAACTTCCAAGGTATATATGTTCGACCTCCGGATGCCGACGACTTAAGTCACATAATCCAACAGCCCGGAGAGTATGCCAGGAAATTCCGGACTAGATTCTTAACAAAAAAGAACCAGATCGTCGACTGTCCAGATGCCGAAGCCCTAGCGACATTTAAACATAGCATCCGGAACGAATGGCTCGCCCGACACCCCGGCCAGGAAAAGCCGAAGTCCATGGCAGCCCTCACGGCACTCATGACCCGCTTTTGCGCGGGCGAAGATACCTGGCTAGCTCCTAGTAGTAACAACACAAGTGAACTTGGCACTTCGGAAGCCAGAAATAGCAATGGCAAGCCCCGACACAATAGACACAAGCGTTGAAGCAACGGCGATCATACCGATGACACGGCGGTCAACGCCGGATTCAGTGGCTCCAAGTCCGGGTAGCGGAAGAAGCCATATAATCAAGGCCCTTCCAGCCTGGACCGCATACTCGATCGCCCATGTCAGATCCATGGCACCCCTGATAAACTAGCCAATCATACCCACAGGAGTTGTTGGGTCTTCAAATAGGCTCGCAAATTAAATGCTAAAGACAAGGAGAAGGGGTCGCAAAGCGAGAACGACGACAAGGAGCCCCGTCCACCGAACACAGGGGGATAGAAGAAGTTTCCTCCTCAAATCAAAACGGTGAACATGATATACGCCACCCATATCCCCAAGAGAGAGCGCAAACGCGCGCTTAGGGACGTCTATGCAATAGAGCCAGTCGCCCCAAAGTTCAACCCATGGTCGTCATGCCCGATCACTTTCGATCGTAGGGATCATCCGACCAGTATCCGTCATGGCGGGTCAGCCGCACTGGTCCTCGACCCAATAATTGATGGATTTCACCTCACACGAGTCCTCATGGACAGCGGCAGCAGCCTCAACCCGCTTTACCAGGATACAGTGTGCAAAATGGGCATCAATCCATCAAGGATCAAGCCCACCAAAACTACCTTGAAAGGAGTTATACCAGGCGTAGAGGCACGCTACTCGGGCACAATCACACTGGAGGTCGTCTTCGGATCTCCGAACAACTTCCGAAGCGAGGAGTTAATCTTCGATATCGTCCCCTTCCATAGTGGCTATCACGCACTATGCTTATCTCAAGCTCAAGATGCCTGGACCACGTGGTGTCATAACAGTCAATGGAAACACGGAGCGCTCCCTCCGTACCGAGGAGCATACCGCTGCCCTGGCAGCAGAGGTACATAGCGGCCTTGATAAGCAGAACCTTATTTCGGCGGCCATGCACCCGGACACTGTCAAACGAGTCCGGACTACTCTGCGGTAGGATAGTCCAGCGCGTCAGAAGCTCGATTAGCAATTCGACCTCCGTCTCAGCCCCGACCAAGTGGCGGCATACGTTTCGTGCGTACATAACTACGCACTAAAGATACCATGGGCAGAGACGGAGGCATAACCGTACTGTGATCCACAATACGGCTCGACCTTCCCGGAACAACTACGCTTACTTTTCCTTTTATCCCTTCTTCTTTTTTTTTCACGTTCCTTTTCACAGGCCCCTCCTGACGGCCAGATAAATTGGTCCTTTCGAAGGACGGACACACCAAGGTGACAAGTAACACAGACGTATGTGGGAAACTCCAGACGTCCTTCCTGGCGATCATTCTACATGTTTTTAGGTCTCGTACGCAACTCCCCCTTGGTCTTGGCATGTTAAATAGCCACCGTTGCTTATCACACTTTTTGTTCAAGTACGCTTTGACGTATTAATCAAAATTATAATGGAAACAGTTTGCAGCCCAACATATGTGGCACTAGCTTCTTCTTTTTTATTTTATTTTGCTATTTCTATTTTGCATCCGTACACCTTGGTACGCTACAATTCGCCAGGGGCTTTATTGCAGCCCACACTATGGCAATAAGTCCGAACACTTTTACAGTATAGTTCAGCACCCCGAATTTAGCATTATATGCATTGGCTCCGAATCTTGTCTTTGGTCAATAGTTGGGTTGCCCGGCTCCTGTGCTTACTACCTTATGTTCCACTTTATCGGCTAGGGTAGTATAGGGAGAACTACTGCGATTGTGTCCTGGTTTATCCCGATGAGCATCTCAGTAGAGAAAGCCGAAAACTGACTGTCATGATGCGGCGTGAGCCGGTTAGCTCTTCGGAGGTTTCAAATCTTTAGCGATTTTTTTGACTGAAATACTGTAAGGGAACCCCCTACATTATAATTGGTGCAACAAACCCAAATTGCAAGTACCATGCCTTGAACCTGGGTGGGTGGGAAGGCATCAACCCCTTCCCACCACTAGGCAATGCCTTAGCGATTTTACCCGCATTATGCGATGAATCGGTTCTTATTCGATCAGGTGTTTACAGCACCCCAGTCTGGATACTAGGGGCTGTGCCTACATTTTCGTTGTCAAACTCCTATGGCTAAGTGAGGGTAATAAAGTCACATAGTCCGATTGCCTGGTTCATTGCTCTAAACACCTCCTTTAAGGACCAAACTCTTGGATAAAGAGTGTTTAGATTCATCCCAAACACCCCCGTACTACCTACGTGGGGGCTGAAGCCGATGACTGGCCAACTCTCAGACTTGATGAAACGGCCGCACAGGAGGCAAAACTTTAAATAAACAAACAGCAAAGCATTATATCACATATCAAGCCTTGTTTCCATTATACAGGACGGGATTACATGAATGTATTCATTCAAAAATAATGTCCTTAGCACATTGCTCCGCCACAATGCGGGATCCCTTCAGAACATCTTCAAAATACCGCTCGGGCGTGCGGTGCTCCTTGCCCGCGGGCGGTCCTTCGGTCGCGAGCTTGACGACGTCCATCTTCGCCCATTGTATCTTGACACGGGCGAAGGCCATCCTTGCACCTTCTATGCAGACCGACCGCTTGATGGCGTCAAGCCAAAGGCAGGCATTCACCAGTCGCTTCACGAGGCCGAAGTAGCTACCGGGTATAGCTTCTGCAGGCCACAGCCAGATTATTAAATCCTTCATGACCAGTTCGACCACCCTATGCAGCTCGACCAGCTACTTCAGCTGGTCGCTAAAAGCCATCGGATGTTCTGGCGCAAGATATTGCGACCAAAATAGCTTCTCCGTTGAGCTCCCTTCTTCGGCTCGGAAGAATGTCGCAGCGTCACAAACACTACGGGGCAGATCCGCAAGCGCCCCTGGAGAACTCCAAATTTGGGTTAGCATGAGATATCTCTTCTTCACATACTTGCTCTGCATAATAAAAGTCTTACCTGCCGCATTTTTGTTGGCCTCCTGGATTTCCTGGAGGGCGCCCTGGGCTTCGACTCGGGCCTCTTGTGCACTTTGACAAGCCTGGGCAAGTTCGGACTCTTGGTCCACATTCTTGCGCTCCAAGGCCTCGCACTTCTTCATGGCGTCCTGCATCTCTTGCTGGACCTCGCCGACCATGGCCTCGTGCTTTTCGCGGGCGACCTGCTCGTCTGTCGCTCTCTTCTGGGCTTCGGCTAGCGCTTCCTGGAGGGTTTCCACCTTGGACGCGGCCCCTACAAATTTTCACATGATCAACACAAGCAATTCATATCTTGCTATATATGACTAGGTCGTTACATACCCTGCTTGTCTGCAAGCTGCCTTTTCGCACGACCGAGCTCTTCCTCGGTTTGCTCCAGCCTCTGCTTCAGTCCGGAGACTTCGGCAGCATGAGAAGTCATGGCTAGCAGCGACGCCTGCTTATTCACAAAGACATATATAATTAGTCTCCTGTGACAAACTATTTGATCCTGTGTTTGGCTTTTTTCCCAAACACCGGACAGAGTCTCAGGGGCTACTGTCTATACTATAACTTTCTTTTCACATAAATGCAGCGCTTACCTCAAAGCCTGTTAGAAGGCTCGCGCAGGCTTCGGTCGGTCCGCTTTTCGCGGACTGAATCTTCTCAATCACCGCACCCATAAGGGTACGGTGTTCCACCATGATGGAAGCACTTTGCAGCGCTTCCAGTAGAGTATCCGGCGCCTCTGGTTGGACAGAGGTCACCGGCAGAATGGGCACACCTCCTTCTGATGAAGGAGGCTGCTGGCTGGATTCTGGAGCCATATAGGACTCCGGGACCGTATTCGGCTGGGTGCCAAATTGGACATGGCCCCCATCGCCAGTATCCATGGGGATCTGCTCCCCCATGTGTTCAGCGGCCGAGGTCTCGCCCTCGAGCACCGTCCGGACGGCCTCCTGCGTATCTCCCTGGCCGGGGGTCCTTCGGGACAACACCTTGGTGTCGTCTATGGCCCTGGGAGATTAGGTCGTCGAAGGGGACCCGTTTCCATCACCTTCGGTCCAGCGAGTTCCCCAAAGACGAGGATCCCTCAAGGGCGGAACGAGCCGGACTGCAAATACATGATTTGACATGTTAATATTATGAGGTAAAAGGGGCGGATATATGAATGTGCCAGGCTCTTTGGATACTTATGATTTGGCCAGGGGCTTATCTCGAGGGCGCCGTTCTGGGCTGCTATCGACGTCCCACGCGGAGCTATGTGCGAGGGAAGCCTTTTGCTTCTTGGACGCCTCCGCTTCCAGATCTATGGAGGCCACCCTCTTCCTTCCCCCCTCAGGGAGGGGGAAGTTGCTCTCTTCCTCTTCTTCCTCCTCCTCGCCGTGTTCGGCGGAGGAGTGAGTTTCGGCGTCTTCGGACGCCACGTCTAAAGTACCCTTGGGTCGGGGGCCACCTCTGGTCCCCTTGGCCTTCTTCTTGGCCTTCTTCTCCGGCGCCTTGTAGGGCACTGGAACTAGCATCTTCGTCACACACGGGATGGCTGGATCTTTAGGCAGCGGAGCTAGACACTGAATCCGCTCTACCTTCTTCGTCCAAGCGTGAAAGAACAAATGGGAAAGTTCAGACACCCTCCTCGAATAAGCAAGTAAGGAATACACCTTGAAAGAACGAAAAACTTACCGAACTAACGGGATGAGCCAGGTCATGCCCACGATCCTCGGTGGTCTTCGGCCACGTCTCGTTGGCCTTGAAGAGCACCTTCCAGATATCTTCATGTGTAGTTCCAAAGAACCACTGCAGGGTCTTGTGCTCGGCCGGATCGAAATCCCATAGGTGGCAAGCCCGGCTCTGGCATGGAAGGATCCGCCGGACTAGCATCACTTGAATCACATCGACAAGCTTGACGTTCTTGTCCATGATGCTCCTGATGCGCGTCTGGAGCGTTGTCAGCTCTTCTGATGAATACCAATCCAGACCCTGCTCCTGCCAGGAGGTTAGCCGCATTGGGGTCCCGGATTTGAATTTGGGAGCCATGACCCAGGTGGTGTCGCGGGGCTCTGTGATGTAGAACCACAATTTTTGCCACCCCTTGATGGTCTCCACGAAGGTGCCTTTGGGCCATGGGTCATTGGACATCTTGCTCACCATGGCACCTCCACACTCCGCGTGCTCGCCACCCACCACCTTCGGCTTCACATTGAAGGTCTTCAGCCATAGTCTGAAGTGGGGGGGGGCGCGGAGGAAAGCCTCACACACGATGATGAACGCCCAGATAGTGAGGAAGGAATTTGGGGCCAGATCATGGAAATCTAGCACACAGTAGAACATGAGTCCTCGGACAAAGGGGTGGAGTGGAAATCCTAGCCCGCGGATAAAGTGGGGGATGAAAACTACCCTCTCATGGGGCTCCGGGGTAGGGATGATCTGTCCCTCGGTCGGAAGCCGATGGGCGACCTCCTTGGCCAAATATCCAGCCTCCCGAAGTTGGGTGATGTCCTTCTTCTTAACGGTGAAGGCCATCCACTTGCCCTACGCTGTGGACATGGTTGGAGTGCTTTCTTGGGGTAGGAAAGATGAGAACTTGGGCACTGGAGCTCGAGAGTGGGTAGGTGGAAAGAGAGAAGGCGTGGGTGGAAGAGATGAATCTTTATCTCCTTATAAAGGCAGTGAATATCAAGCGCCTCCCCACTCACCTTAAAACTCGCCTGTTCCCAAGGGTTGTGAAAACGGCACGGTTGGATTACCCACACCCTTATTGATGAGAATCCCGTACTAAGGGGACACAATCTCTGCTTTGACAAGACGTGCCAATGGGACCACATCTCGAAGCGGCAGGCCGAAAAACGGTTTGAAATAATGATCAGGTGATGACATGGTGTCACATTATCAAAAATTGTCAGCAGATTAGACTCGTGAAATATTATATTCTCTGTGGTGGTGTGTGGTACTTGTTTTGTAGATCCGGACACGTTCTTTGCGTTCGAAGACTATTTTGGAGTATTCGGAGGAGGAACTCGCCTTGCAATGCCAAAGACAATCTGCGCGCCGGACACCTCGTCATTGAAGCCTGGTTCAGGGGCTACTGAGGGAGTCCTGGACTAAGGGGTCCTCGGGCGTCCGGCCTATTGGACGTGGGCTGGGCTGATGGGCTATGAAGATACAAGATCGAAGACTTTCACCCGTGTCCGGATGGGACTCTCCTTGGCGTGGATGGCAAGCTTGGCGTTCGGATGTACTATTTCCTTTCTATGTAACCGACTTTGTACAACCCTAGTCCCCTCTAGTGTCTATATAAACCGATGGGTTTATTTCATAGGGACAATCATCATCAGATAGGCTAGACTTCTAGGGTTTTTAGCCGTTACGATCTCGTGGTAGATCAACTCTTGTAACCCCCATACTCATCAATATTAATCTAGCAGGACGTAGGGTTTTACCTCCATCGAGAGGGCCCGGACCTGGGTAAACATTGTGTTCCCTGTCTCCTATTACCATCAACCTCAGACGCATAGTTCGGGACCCCCTACCCAAGATCCGCCGGTTTTGACACCGACATGGGGCCTCATGGACATGGCCTAGAACAAGCTGGCCGCGGCGGTTGCTACCCCCGCTCCCGTCCCAGCTCCCATCCCCGTGCCCGCGCCAGCTACCATCCCTGTAGCATTGATGGGCTGGTCGCCGAGCACTATCGCAGAGCTGGAAGCCGCGGGCGTCAGCGAGGTCTCCATGGACCCGCGCGAGCTCGTGTACATGCCAGCGCCCGTGCCCGTGCGTGCCCTCCACCCACCATGGTGCCGGCCCCCATGCGTTTGGCTACAACCGCCGCGCCCATGCCCCTACCTGTGCGTGCCCCTCCACCCACCGCGGCGCTGGTCCTCATGCATTTGGCAGAACCTGCCACACTTGTGCCCGTGCGCGCGCCCCCGTCAGCGGCATGGGACGCTGCCGTCGACCGCTACCTCTCAGCGGCGCCCCGGAGGACAACAACGACAATGACAACAATAGTGTCCCGGAGGACGACAACGACAGCGCGGCACGCCGCCTCCGCCGCCGTCGGAAATAGTGTTTTGGGGTTTAATACTATATCTCGAATTCTTGATCATATGAATATAAATTCGCAGTGTGACTGAATGGAAGATATGGTTTGAACGAACTTGCGTTTTTCTCTCTTAATGTACAGACTTATCAAACGATTTTCTTTTGAAAAAAACGCCAATGGTTTTTAAATATAAAACACCCATCACAAACGTTTTAGTTAGAACACCGTATGCAAACCAATAGCTTCCCCAGGAAGCCAAGGGAAAATGTGCCGAGCAGGATATCTGCATCCCTTCAAAGCAAATGGTTGTTTTGCATGACCCGTGTGCAACCACGTACAAACAATTGGGTAAGATTTGCATATCTGTCATTTTGGGTGTGTTGCCATTTGTCAAACTGGAAAGATTGACATTTGTTAATCTAGTAATATTGCCATTTTTCAACCTTGTAACACTGCGATTTGTCAAAATACGTAACTAAAAATCACTAGCAGTATCTAATTTTTGCAACTAAAATCACTAGCACTGTTCATATGGACGCATATGCAAATGTACCATTGATTACATACAACAAGTCATCAGCCCACAATGACAAGGAGGATACACGTTGGATTATAGATCATGTCCAACAAAACATTCTAGTAAAGTTTTTCTCACACAACAAATAACAAAGCGATTAAATGAACTTCAGCTCAACCACTCATCGGTGTTGGAAACTCTTGCTTTGAACTAGAAGTGATTCTCTGGGAAGGGCCAGCTAGTGTTAATCTCAAGACCAACGCAGGACTGATCATCCAGGCTGAAGCGGCCTATGTCAGGACCCATATTGGGATGGTAGGGAAGCATAGTAATGTCTGAGGTATAGATACAGCTGCTTCTCATAAATGATAGTAACGTTGTGTTAACAGCAGCTGGATCGCCTTCCACCATCATTGGATAGTTTTGTCCAAGGAAGAGCGAGTTTCCTCTAAGGCTTTCAATACTGAACAAGGGAGAAGGTGTTGGCGCTAGTACACTAGTATACATCCCGAATACCCTGCAACGGATGTTAGAATAGGTCCGGAGAGTGCGACCATGCGAGACAACACCTACTTCCTTAGTAACATCAGCAGTGCTGTAACATCCCAAATTTTCAATTTGGAATGTTATACACTAGATCATCATTGCATATCATATTTTATTTGCATTTTGGTTTATCCTAGAAAATTCTACGCAACTCAATGACCCTTGAAGAGAGTTGGGGATTTCGTTATTTTCATATTTGAGTTTTCTCAAATTTTGAAAATAGGATCATTTGATTTTATTTATTTTATCTTCAATTATTTCTATTACAAAAATATGAGAGAGGGAATAAAATGACTTTCCCAAATAAAGAAATATGAAGGATTTAATAAAAAATCAAATAAGATTTTATTTGGATTTATTTGCTATTTTATTTGAATTAGGGAAAACTGCGCATTTTTAAAAATTGCATTTAGGCCCCAAATAAATGTTCATCCTGTGCGGCTTGATTTTAGAAGCCGGGGAAAATTTATTTCGGGATTTTTGGAGTCCGTTTAGTATTCCTTTTATTTTTTTCTCTGAGCGTATTTTTTTTAAAGTACGAACCGACCTTGGGCCGTAACCGGCCAGGACTCCGCCTGGTCGGGCCCTTTATATAGCGCCCCGAGGCCCGAGACCAGCCCAAGTCGCCGCCGCCCCTGAACCCTAACCCTAGGCCGCCGCCCCACCGCCGCCGCCGCGCCGCCGCCACCGCCGGATCCGCCGCCGGAGGTTGTTTATTTTTCGCCGCCGTTTTTTAGAAAACAGATCGGTTTTCCATCGGTTTTGTTTGTTTTTTTAGTTTCGGTTGTTTAAATAGATTGGGTTTTCCGGTTTATTTAATTAGCAAGCGTTCGTCCGTTCATTCGTTTTAACGAACGTTCATCATTTTTCTTTTTCTTGGATTAAATCCGCGATTTTTCAGATCACGATTCCTGATCCGATTTTCGTTTTAGTCTAACTTTTCGCTCGTTTATCGGAATCAGGCGATTCAAGCGCCTGGAGTTTCGTCTCGAAACCCTCTTTTCGTTTAACCAACTCAAACAAGTTTTTGCCACTGTAAAAATTGCCCTATATCCAGAATAGTAAACGAAGCCTGTTTCTTTTGCCGTTTGTCTTTCATTGCTTCGTTCGATTTGATTTCTTTTGCCAACCGGAGTTCTTAAGTTGAACTTTCTGGTTAGATCTTTTATTTGAGTTTTACCTTTACATTAGTTGAGTACTTATTGTATGCTTGTTTGTTTGCGACAGAGTACCCGGAGTGCGCCGCTTGCTACTTTGAATCGCTAGGTTTTGCGGATCATCAGCAAGGCAAGTAACACTTTGATCATACCTCCTACTACCCAGTTTTATTGCATTAGATCAATCCTCACACATTGCATGATTAGGATCTAATTAAATTGTGGCTTGGGAAGTAGTTGAGGTAGTACCTATTACCTGTTATTGCCAAACCTTTGGGAGTTACTTCTACGTTTGCTTATTGTGCCATACTATGCTAGTAGCCGTGGATTGGGTGAGTGTATCCATGACAGATGTGAGATTGTTAAATTAATGGTTTATCTAAGGTAGTAATTTAAATACACATCTGGGTAGATTGAGGCACCTGGGTATTCCAGCGATTGCCTGTTTTTCTTTTGGACCGCCACCCAGGCTCAAAGGGATCATGGGATTATTCATGCTAGAAACTTCCGTGTGTAGCCACAAGCTACTATGGGCTCTAGCATAGTTGATTAAGTTGTGCGAACTCTTACAGTGGTAGACTAGCAGATGTAGTAATCGGTAAGTTTTTGGTTAAGTCATTACCGCACTCGTTCTTTTCGATACTGGTGCATCGCATTCATACATATCAAGGGGATTTGTGGATAAGTATAAGCTACCAACCCAAGCCCTTAGAACACCAATGTTAGTAAGCTCACCAGGAGCGGAGTATATGGCCAGCCTATGGTGTGATCGGTTACCATTAAGGATTGGTAACTACGTATTTCCCTCAGACCTAATAGTGTTGGAATCTCAAGGATTGGATGTGATATTAGGCATGGATTGGTTATCAAAGCATGAAGGGAATATTGACTGTGCCAGTAAGTTAATTATGCTTACAACGCCAGAAGGAAGAAGGATCAAGTATGTATCCTGACATGTGCCAAAGAGGACTCAAGTAAATTGTCTAACATGAGTTGTGTAGGAGGAAGTACCAGTAGTGAAGGATTTCCCTGATGTATTTCCAGAATAGTTGCTAGGCATGCCACCGGATAGAGATATTGAGTTTTTGATTGAGATTTTGCCAGGCACAAGGCCAATATCAAAGAGACCATATAGGATGCCCGCAAAGGATTTGGTGGAGATTAAGAAGCAGATTAAGGAGTTACTGGATAAAGGATATATTCGCCCAAGTTCTTCACCTTGGGGATCGCCAGTACTTTTAGTGGAGAAGAAAGATGGATCGTTAAGGATGGTTGTTGATTATCGAGGATTAAATGAAGTAACCATCAAGAACAAGTACCCACTACCAATGATCAACGATCTGTTTGATCGATTGCAAGGAGCTAAGGTATTTTCAAAGATCGATCTGCGATCAGGATATCCCCAGTTGAAGATTCGAGAACAAGATATACCTAAGCCGGCTTTTACCACCAGGTATGGGCTGTACTAGTATACCGTTATGTCATTTGGTCTGACTAACGCACCTGCACATTTTATGAACATGATGAACAAGGTGTTTATGGAGTTTCTGGATAAGTTCGTCGTAGTGTTCATTGATGATATCTTGGTTTACTCGAAGAATTAAGAGGAGCATAAGGAGCATTTGCGTTTGGTTCTTGAAAGGCTCAAAGAACATCAATTATATGCCAAGTTTAGCAAATGTGAGTTTTGGTTGAAGGAAGTTGGATTTCTCGGACACGTTATATCCAGAGAAGGTATAGCAGTAGATCCCACTAAGGTTGATACCGTGGCAAATTGGGAAGCCCCAACAATAGTTGGAGAGATCCGGAGTTTTCTTGGACTCGCAGGATACTACCGGAGATTCATTGAGAATTTCTCAAAGATTGCGAAGCCTATGACAGAGTTGTTGAAAAAGGATACCAAGTTCATACGGAGTGAGGAATGTGAGGCTAGTTTCCAGGAGTTAAAGAAACATTTGGTTACATCACCTGTGTTGATTTTGCCAGATCAGACCAAGGATTATGAGGTGTATTGAGACGCTTCACGTCGAGGACTTGGAGCAGTGCTTATGCAGGAAGGAAGAGTTGTTTCATATGCCTCACGATAGCTTAAGCCTCATGAGTTGAATTATGCTACGCATGATTTGGAGTTAGCAGCCGTAGTGCATGCATTGAAGACCTGGAGACATTTTCTCATTGGAAACCATTGTGAGGTGTACACGGATCACAAGAGTTTGAAGTATATTTTCACGCAGAAGGAGTTGAATCTTAGGCAAAGGAGATGGTTGGAGCTCATCAAGGATTATGATATGAAATTGCATTATCACCCCGGAAAGGCTAATGTAGTAGCTGACGCGTTGAGCCGTAAGAGCCATGTAACATCCAAAAATTCTAAATTTTGGAATGTTATAATAAATAGATAGATTTGATTGATTGTTTGATTGATTGTCTGAAAGTTAGTGAATTTGAAACTTTTTGAAAGTTAAATGAGAGGGAATAAAAGGACTTTCCCAAACTTTCGTATTTGCTTTCTGATCTCCATGAATTCAAGTTCTTTTCAAATACAAAACCCTTGAGCGAAGATGATATGACTTCTTCCATTTAAATTAAATGAAAGGGTATTTCAAAATAATAGAATTTCATTTGGAAATATTTCAATTCATAAACTTCATGCAGCTCAATGATTTTCATGAGAGAAGATAAAATGACTTCTTCAAATTATATGAAATATGAGTTGGGAGTTTCAAAGAATTAAATTCAAAGTTCTTTTGAATTTATTTTCAATTTGGAGTTATTTGAGTTTTATTCAAATTATTTTTCTCCAAAAACAAAATATATGGAAAATAGGGTAACATGATTCCCTACAATAGAAAATTGGAGAAAAATTAATTTGAAATCATTTTGGTATTTTTAAAATGATTTTTATTGGATTTTATTAGACCACTAGCACTCTTTGATTTATCTGAATTTGTGTGGATTTTATTTGACATTATAAAAATTTTCATGTCGTAGAGAATCTTTTTCTGAAAATTTTGATATATTATATGCCTATAAAATATTTTTAGTTATTTTGTTTTTATTATTAGTTCTTTGAAAAAAATGTTTATTTAAATAAACGTTTCCCTTCCCGACTGGGCCGGCCCAGCTAGCCCGCCAGGTCGCGGCCCAGCCCGCGTCGCGCCGCCACTGACCTCCGGCAGGAGACCGGCTCCTGTACATCGCCACCGCCGCCGGACTCCGATCCGGGCACGCCTCCCGAAGTCCATCGCCCCCCAACTATATATACATCACCCCGGGGCCCCTGGACCCCAGTATGCCGCCACCGGACCCGCAGCCCGCCGCCCTCGCCTCGCGCTTTGCGTCGTCGCGCCGCAGATCGCCGCCGCCGCGTAGCTCCGTCGTTGCCGCTGTGCCGCAGCCACCGCCCCGCGCCGCACGCGCCGCGCCACCACCACTGCTCGCCTGCCCCGCCGCCGCTCTCTGCCCAGTTGCCGCACCCGCATCTCGCCGGACTCGCCGGAGTCTGCAGCCTCGCCGGAGCCGCCGCCTCGATCCAAACCGCCCTGTCGGTTTTCGAAGAAAACCGCCCTGACTGGTAAAACCGTTGCCCCGGTTCGAACCGGTTTATTTTCGGTTTAGTCCGGTTTCTGAAAAAAAAACTAGATTTGTTTTTTTAGGTTTATTATAGAGAATGTTCGCTGGTTAGGTTTAGAAAACGAACGTTCGCTATTTAGTATTTTTCTTTTTCTTTTTAATTTTCGGCCAGGGACCTATCTGTGATGATTTCTTTACAAATTAGTCCCTGTTCTTCAAACGGTCATAACTTTTCGCCCGTTTATACAAATCCAATGAAACCAACGCCCATGTCTTCGTTATGATCTCCTCTATCCAGATAAACAACTTAAACATGTTTTTGAAAAGTTTAAAATTTGAATTAGATCGGATTTGTATTCAAACTTCGTTTGATCATAACTTGAGTTTCGTAACTCTGTTTGAGTTGATTCTTTTTGCAAATCGAAGCTCTTGACCTAAACTTTTTGATAAGGCCAAATTCACATAATTTTGGTACTGTTAGAAATTGTTTTATGATGCAAGAGTTATTTGCTTGGTTTTGATGTTTTCCGAATTGTTTTCTTTGTTCTCTCCGATCTTTGAGTGATTGCTTATGTGTGGTTACTATTGCTTGCTTACGATAGATTGATCGGAGTGAGACGAGTAGATCTATCAAGAGTTTTGAGTGTGAATCATCTTCATCAACATTGCAGGCAAGTTCACACTTTGATCATATCCCTTTCATACCCAGTTTTTATGCATTAGTTTCACCCTCAAACATTGCATGAGTAGGATTGATAACATGTGGGTATTGAGAAGTAGTTGATGAGGTAGGAACCTATTGCCCTGCATTCAAACCTTGGGAGTTACTATTATTCTTATATTGCCATGCTATGCTTGTAGACGTGGATTGGGTTTGAGAGTATTTCATGACAGATGTGAGGTTGTTAATTAATGGTTTACTTAAGGTGGCAACTTTAACACACATCTGGGTGGATTGAGGCACCTAGGTATTCCAGCGATTGCCCGTCTAGGCACCTGGGCATTCCAGGATTGCCTGTTTTTTTATGGACCGCCACCCAGGCTCTTTTACGGAGGCGATCGAGTCTTGTGGGGAAAAGTGCGCAAACCTCTACAGAGTGTATAAACTAATCATGATTAGCCGTGTCCCCGGTTATGGACGTTTTGAGTATCTAGTACTTGGATTATCATGTGAATCTCATCATGTGACTTTAAATAATTTTGTTGGGTTTAATGATGTTACTTAATTGGGATTGAGAATGCTGTTAACCATTCTCAATGATTAACAACCACCATGATAGTTACTTAATTGGGATTGAGAATGCTGTCAACCATTCTCAATGATTAACAACCACCATGATAGTTAAATAAAATTTATTCCTTTGTAGTAGGGAAAAATTGGCTTTTCGCAAAAACCCTATAACCATAGAGCTTTTCCACCAGCCAAATATGCATGTAGAAATAGCCATTGTTCATCATTTCTCTCTATGGTGTGAATTTGCCAGTACATTCAATGTACTGACCCTTTATGGCTGCAACGTCTCATGTTGCAGGAATCTTACGACGAATAAGTGATACGTTAGGGTTACGATTTCTACACTCAACTTTGCCGTTGGTGTTGATGGGAATCCACAACCTTGTTACTTCCGCTAGTACGGATTGAGGTAATAGTATTTACGTTACTTTTTACATGTGATTTACCTCTGTTATAAATCCTCGAGTACTGTGTGTGTCAGCATACCGATCCAGGGATGACACTTAAGCACAGAGACTTGACCGTCTGAGGTCGAGTCGCTACAAGATGGTATCAGAGCACATGTTGACTGTAGGACGTGACCTCTAGAAACCGGCAAGCCCATAGCAAAGATTTTTTCTCTACAACTTTCTTTTCAAAAGGATCTTTTACCTCTCTTCTCTTCTGAGCTTATTCAAATATTCCATTTTAGTGAGACTATACCTTTTCCCCCTTTTGACCACACGAAGTTTCGACAGATGAGACCATTTCAAGAAGTACAAGATATCGGACAACTAAGACCATTTGGAATGAAGAGGATTTTACCATACATTATGTGAAAGACTCTGAAGACTAGGAGATTTGAAGGCTCTCAAGAATTCCCAGATTTTATCGGATTTCGGGTTCCGGCAGACCCTTGAGGTTCGAACACTGGGGTGCGTGCGGAGATTTCGCCTCCTACCTACCTGCACTCCTCCGCCTTGCTAGGATCTAAACTATGGAAAGAACAACACAAGAGACACAGGGTTTATACTGGTTCGGGCCACCGTTGTGGTGTAATACCCTACTCCAGTGTGTGGTGTGGTGGATTGCCTCTTGGGCTGATGATGATGAACAATACAAGGAAGAACAGCCTCGCGAGGGTCTGTTCTTGGCTGGGGCGATGAACTGCTGGGAGGAGTTCAGTCACCTTTCTCTCTCTCTCTGATCCTTTCTTTTATCCTTCGATCCCCCTATTTCCTTCCAACTCCCTTTGCTCTGTGGGTGGATGGTCCTATTTATAGAGGCCCTGGTCCTCTTCCAAAATATCGAGCGGGAAGGGAGCCAACAATGGCGGGCTAATTTGAAGGGGGACAGCTAGTATCAGCTATCCTGACAAAAGTATTCTTCGCCTGCGCAAAGCTCTGGTGATGACGTCGTCTTGGGCTCCACGGCGACCTCCATCTCATAGTCCTCCTGGTCTTGGTCTCGTTGCACCGAAATGGCAACCTTTGCCTGATGCCTCGGTACTCCACGGCTGCGCTTGCCCCCTTTGCACCAAAGGGGAAAGGAGGACACAGCGCGGGCTGGCACCCGCCTAGCGCCCTTGGTCGTCATGGCTTGCGTCACGGGCACCTCGTGAGGTACCCTGCCTTGGTCTCTCCGCCTCCTCATGAGCCAGCCTGATGAGGCCATGCCTGAGGAAGCTCCGCATCGTCCGCCCCGCGAGGCTTGGCCCCTCGCGAGGGTCTTGGGTTTGTGTTGGTGAAGATGGGCCGCGCTGGGCCCCCCTTTGAGCCACGCCGCAGGCCGCAGGCAGGAAAGTCTGGGGACCCCCGTTCCCAGAACGCCGACAAATTTTGTATGACCTAGGAAGGCTACCCTTATGGAACTTGGTAGACTATGGAAGTTGTCAATACCCGAGATCAAGGTGTATCGGAGAAAGACCGGAGCATGTAGAGTTAAGAACTCAAGGATTTGTCAAGAAAACCCTAAGGCAGGAGATATCAACTAGGGAATGATAGCTCATGGGAATGACAAGAGCAGAAATATGATTATCCATGATGTCATCGCCCGCTGATGCTATTGTCACCGTGCTGAGTTAAGGATGCATTTCTTCAGAATGGATTTGATGGAAGAAGGCTGATGGAACACCTATTAGTAAGATGAAGTTTTATCTTTAGCTGGTGTATCACCTGGATCTGGGGTAATCAAGAAGTTTAAGGTGGAGCTCCATGAAGCCGTATTAGACAAGGAAGCATTTCGTGAAGAACTCAGGAACCAAAAGCTGAAAGTAGCCAAGCTGGAGGAGCTACAACCTCGAGATACCGGAGATTTGTCAGGAACTGAAGGATAGTATGACCATGGTTCATGAGAAGGATGTTGAAACCTAGAAGTCTGAAATGCAACTACGGAATATTAAATGATGTTACGAGAGATTTCACGTCAACATAGATGATTTGGCAAAAGAACTTGAGAAGGATCGGAAGAAGCCCATCGGAGATATGAACAAGGCTTGAAGAGTTTGGAGACGTTGAAGATTTATTGACCTTTAGAAGACCAAACCCCTGTTATATACCTACGTTAGATGCGACATTTGTGAGCTGTCATTTGTTTAATGCTTTTCCCGACAGCCACAAATAAAATCTGTCTTTTCAAAACTTTTGTTTGTATTGTGTGTATCCCTCTCTATCTCTCTTATCTCACCCCAAACCCATGGACCCAATAGAGGACGAATGGAGATGAACTCATGTTTTCCTGGACCGATAAGTCAATTGGAGATGGACCGATGGATTCAGAATATGGAGGATCACATGGAGAATAACCCTATAGTCGGAAAGGATATGACCCAGCATGCTTTTCAGTGCTTTGAAAGAGGTGCTGCTACTTGGTGGAGGATGTACCAAACCATGAATGGATGGCAAGGAGTAACCACTTGGAGAGAATTAAAGTTGGCTTTGCCAAAGTATCGGTTTGTGTCCCAGAAGTTGAAGCCTTCTGGAAAGGATATAAAGAAACCTTGTGCATGCAAGCTTTGTGGAGAAATAGGACACAACCATAAGGAACACAAGGATGAATGCCCTAATTGTGAAGAAAGTCACCAAGATGAAGAATGCCCAACAAGGCAGATTACTTGTTTCTTACGTGAAGGGACTACCCACTACCCTGCACAATGTCACATTTACCCCATGGTACGAAGAACCGTACATCAGAAGAAAGAAGTAATGAAAGGAGCCCTCATGGAAATTTTAGAAGAAGTTGTGATGAAGGAAGAGATGGAAGACACGCCTAAAGAAGACTCGAGTAAACTCTGCACTAAGTCTTGCTATTCATGTGGAGAAGGACACATCTCCCAAAATTGTTTGAACGGGGATCTAGTATAATTCCCGACAGAGGAAGTAGAATATGACCCACAAGAAATAGAAGCCATGATTGGCATGGAAAGGTCCAGGAAGAGAAGCATATTGGATTCCAGGAAGAACCTGAGTCATATCACCTGTTACAGGTGCAAGGAGTCAGAGCACTACCTCAACAGTTGCCCAAAAAGGAAACCTCGAGACTTGTCAGAAGTAATATGTTTTTGTTGTAATGGAGCAGGTCACTTTGCCAGAGAATGCCCCAAGGAGAAGGAAACTTGTGCTAGATAGTTGAGTTTGCAACAAAAGAAATAGAGTAGTAGAAGTGAGAACATTTTCTTTTCTATTGAGGTGTTTAGTTGAGACATGTAATGGAAAAGCGAGAGATTGTAATCATTAGAGAATGAATAAATTTAGCATCGTTGGTACTGATATGGATTTTATGAGTTGTTACTCTATGAAGAAGAATTTTGGCCATTTTGAGGATATGAGAAATATGGTCTATGGAAGATTTGTGCATTTTAAGGGTGATAGTACCCTGTAAGAACCATTGACCCCTGGAAAAGATAAGGATACTCCACTGAGTGGATTTTGGACAAAAGGAATACGAGTTTTGTCTCGATATGTGTGAAACCCCAAGAGTATGTGGGATGAAGTTGGAGACCATCAGTTGTTTTCACCAAATGTGATCAAGGAGTCAGAAGAGAATGTTAAGTTGATTCGAGATAGACTGAAGGTAGCTTAGTCCAGGCAAAAGAGTTATGTAGACTCAAAAACTCAAGGAGGTAGTCTATGAAATTGGAGACAGAGCATGTCTTCGTGTGTTCCCTCTGTGGGGAGTTAAACGATTTGGAGTTAAGGAAAAGTTAGCCCCGAGATTTGTAGGACCATACCGAGTTTTGGAGCGTATGGGAGAAATGGCCAACAAGTTGGAGTCACCCGAAGGACTGTCAGGAGTTCATGATGTGTTTCACGTTTCCCAGTTGAAGAAGTGTCATGCAGAGATGGCCAATATTCCCCTGTAAGGATGCTTGACCCTGGAAAGGATAATGATGTTCCACAAAGTGGAATATGGACTCCATAAGTATAAGTTTTTATCTCGGTATGTGGGATATCCCACGTGGATGAATAGATAAATTACAATTGGATATAAAGGAGGTATGATGTTGGAAATATGGATCAATGGAAACTCGAAGATGAGTCTGAGTAATCATGTCTTAGTTTGGTGCCAATAGAAGGAAGGAAGACAGTACAATTGGATGGATTTAAGAATACTAGGAAGTTGGAAGTTGAAATAACGATCAGTTGCCCAATGATAAGTTCAAGGACTACAAGTGATGAGATGGGCCATAACCCACAGGCCCCAGGACCTGGCAAGAAGCAAGCACATTCTTGCTGAAGGGAAAAACCCTGGAGGAAGATACGACGTTTATCGGCAGACAATTTTATAGGAGTAATGCAAAACCTGAGAGTTGTGAAGGAACGATAGATGTTTGTTTGGCTTGCAGAATCCATGGAATTATCCAAACTTAGTTCGTCGACAAGAGAAATTCTGCAATGCTTGTGAGGATGACCAAGTGTTAGTATGCGAGATTTGCTAAACTGTATACATGGTAATGATTTGGGTGCGGGATGGATTGATCACCATACCGACTTACTCTTATTATTCGCCTTGCTATATGGGATGGTAAATCTGAGTGACTTACCTATAGTAAAGAGACGACGATCAAAACCCTGTTTAAACTTAGAATGGTATAAGTATTTTTCCCTTGTACACGGCAGTTGTTGCCAACTGTAGGTTATATGGTGAGGTTCAACCCAGACCCATTTCCTGCAGGAGAAACCATAAATTGTTGACCACCATGAGATATCGATAGTTGTTTAGTTTTGGCGCCAGACCCGTCAGCTAAGAAGACCCAATCTCGGAATAACCTTACCAAGAGGAAAGGACGGAAGAATTGAGGAAAAGGTTATGCCACTACCGGAAGAGCCCGGATAAGGAATTATCCTGAAGATCTGAGAAGACCGGCACTGTTAACAATATGGATGAAGTATATGAGTTTTGATGGAGCCGTAACCATGCTTCTAAGGGTGGTAGCACCCCAAACCCCCCTCCTGCGACAATTGATCGATTTTGAGAAGACCCCGAACCTAACCTATTTCTTTCTAGCCTCTCCGAATCTCGAGGACGAGATTCATTTTAAGGGTGGTAGGTTTGTAACATCCCAAAATTCTAAATTTTGGAATGTTATAATAAATAGATAGATTTGATTGATTGTTTGATTGATTGTCTGAAAGTGAGTGAATTCGAAACTTTTGAAACTTAAATGAGAGGGAATAAAAGGACTTTCCCAAACTTTCGTATTTGCTTTCTGATCACCATGAATTCAAGTTCTTTTCAAATACAAAACCCTTGAGCGAAGATGATATGACTTCTTCCATTTAAATTAAATGAAAGGGTATTTCAAAATAATAGAATTTCATTTGGAAATATTTCAATTCATAAACTTCATGCAGCTCAATGATTTTCATGAGAGAAGATAAAATGACTTCTTCAAATTATATGAAATATGAGTTGGGAGTTTCAAAGAATTAAATTCAAAGTTCTTTTGAATTTATTTTCAATTTGGAGTTATTTGAGTTTTATTCAAATTATTTTTCTCCAAAAACAAAATATATGGAAAATAGGGTAACATGATTCCCTACAATAGAAAATTGGAGAAAAATTAATTTGAAATCATTTTGGTATTTTTAAAATGATTTTTATTGGATTTCATTAGACCACTAGCACTCTTTGATTTATATGAATTTGTGTGGATTTTATTTGACATTATAAAAATGTTCATGTCGTAGAGAATCTCTTTCTGAAAATTTTGATATATTATATGCCTATAAAATATTTTTAGTTATTTTGTTTTTATTATTAGTTCTCTAAAAAATGTTTATTAAAAAAACATTTCCCTCCCGACTGGGCCGGCCCAGCTAGCCAGCCAGGTCGCGGCCCAGCCCGCGTCGCGCCGCCACCGACCTCCGGCAGGAGCTCGGCTGCAGTACGTCGCCACCGCCGCTGGACTCCGATTCGGGCACGCCTCCCGAAGTCCATCGCCCCCGCAGTCCCGCAGTCCGCCGCCGCCCAGACCTGCAGCCCGCCGCCCTCGCCTCGCGCTTTGCGCCGCCGTGCCGTAGATCGCCGCTGCCGCTACGCCGCAGCCACCGCCCCGCGCCGCACGCGCCGCGCCACCACCACCGCTCGCCTGCGCCGCCGCCGCTCTCTGCCCAGCTGCCGCATCCGCATCTCACCGGACTCGCCGGAGTCCGCAGCCTTGCCGGAGCTGCCGCCCCGATCCAAACCGCCGCCGCCGGTTTTCGAAGAAAACTGCCCTGACTGGTAAAACCGTTGCCCCGGTTCGAACCGGTTTATTTTCGGTTTAGTCCGGTTTCTGATAAAAACCTAGATTTGTTTTTTTAGGTTTATTATTTAGAGAATGTTCGCTGGTTAGGTTTAGAAACCGAACGTTCGCTATTTAGTATTTTTCTTTTTCTTTTTAATTTTCGGCCAGGGACCTATCTATGATGATTTCTTTACAAATTAGTCCCTGTTCTTCAAACCGTCATAACTTTTCGCCCGTTTATACAAATCCAATGAAACCAACGCCCACGTCTTCATTATGATCTCCTCTATCCAGATAAACAACTTAAACATGTTTTTGAAAAGTTTAAAATTTGAATTAGATCGGATTTGTATTCAAACTTCATTTGATCATAACTTGAGTTTCGTAACTCTGTTTGAGTTGATTCTTTTTGCAAATCGAAGCCCTTGACCTAAACTTTCTGATAAGGCCAAATTCACATAATTTTGGTACTGTTAGAAATTGTTTTATGATGCAAGATTTATTTGCTTGGTTTTGATGTTTTTCGAATTGTTTCTTTGTTCTCTCCGATCTTTGAGTGATTGCTTATGTGTGGTTACTATTGCTTGCTGACGATAGATTGGCCGACGTGAGACAAGTAGATCTATCAAGAGTTTTGAGTGTGAATCATCTTCATCAACATTGCAGGCAAGTTCACACTTTGATCATATCCCTTTCATACCCAGTTTTTATGCATTAGTTTCACCCTCAAACATTGCATGAGTAGGATTGATAACATGTGGGTATTGGGAAGTAGTTGATGAGGTAGGAACCTATTGCCCTGCATTCAAACCTTGGGAGTTACTATTACGTTATTCTTATATTGCCATGCTGTGCTCGTAGACGTGGATTGGGTTTGAGAGTATTTTATGACAGATGTGAGGTTGTTAATTAATGGTTTACTTAAGGTGGCAACTTTAACACACATCTGGGTGGATTGAGGCACCTGGGTATTCCAGCGATTGCCCATCTAGGCACCTGGGTATTCCAGGATTGCCTGTTTTTTATGGACCGCCACCCAGGCTCAAAGGGATCATGAGATTATTCATACTAGAAACTTCCGTGTGCAGCCACAAGCTATTATGGGCTCTAGCATAGTTGATTAAGTCGTGTGAACTCTTACAGTGGTAGACTAGAAGATGTAGGGGTTGTAGGTGGTATGGTCTACCCATCGTAAGGTGCAAACGCTTCAGAAAGACTATGTCTCGGTCATCCGTTTCTCAAACACCATGTAGTGCGAGAAATCCAACGGAGGAGATCGAGTCTTGTGGGGAAAAGTGCGCAAACCTCTGTAGAGTGTATAAACTAATCATGATTAGCTGTGACCCCGGTTATGGACATTTTGAGTATCTAGTACTTGGATTATCATGTGAATCTCATCATGTGACTTTAAATAATTTTGTTGGGTTTAATGATGTTACTTAATTGGGATTGAGAATGCTGTTAACCATTCTCAATGATTAACAACCACCATGATAGTTACTTAATTGGGATTGAGAATGCTGTCAACCATTCTCAATGATTAACAACCACCATGATAGTTAAATAAAATTTATTCCTTTGTAGTAGGGAAAAATTGGCTTTTCGCAAAAACCCTATAACCATAGAGCTTTTCCACCAGCCAAATATGTATGTAGAAATAGCCATTGTTCATCATTTCTCTCTATGGTGTGAATTTGCCAATACATTCAATGTACTGACCCTTTGTGGCTGCAACGTCTCATGTTGCAGGAATCTTACGACGAATAAGTGATACGTTAGGGTTACGATTTCTACACTCAACTTTGCCGTTGGTGTTGATGGGAATCCACAACCTTGTTACTTCCGCTAGTATGGATTGAGGTAATAGTATTTACGTTACTTTTTACATGTGATTTACCTCTGTTATAAATCCTCAAGTACTGTGTGTCAGCATACCGATCTAGGGATGACACTTAAGCACAGAGACTTGACCGTCTGAGGTCGGGTCGCTACAAGCCATGTCAACACCCTAATGACGGGAGATTTACCAAGGGAGTTAGCCGAAAATCTTCTTGAGCTATGTTTGGAAATAGTTCCAACAGGCTATGTTGCAGCATTGGAGATTCAGTCTACTATGATGGATAAGACCACAGAAGCTCAAAAGACTGACAAGGATATTGCTTCTATTAAGGAGAACATGAGCAAGGGAAAAGCTAAAGCATTTCGTGAGGATGAGCATGATACCTTATGGTTTGAAGACCGTGTTTATGTACCAAATGATTCGGAGATCAGGAAGTTAATTTTACAAGAGGCCCATGATTCACCATATTCGATTCACCCAGGAAATACCAAGATGTATTTGGATTTGAAGGATACTTTCTGGTGGACCGGAATGAAGAAGGATATTGCGGAGTACGTAGCAGTTTGCGATGTGTGCCAGAGAGTAAAGGCAGAGTATCAGAAGCTAGCAGGATTGCTACAGCCATTGCCGATACCCGAATGGAAGTGGGATAAGTTAGGCATGGATTTTATTATGGGTTTACCTAGAACTCGTTCAGGCTATGACTCAATATGGGTTATAGTCGATCGTTTGACAAAGGTAGCTCATTTCATTCGGGTGAAGACTACCTATACCAGTGCAAAGTTGGCAAAGATATACATGACCAGAATCGTATGTTTGCATGGAGTTCCAAGGAGCATTGTATCAGATAGAGGAACCCAGCTTACCTCAAAGTTCTGGAATCAGTTGCATGAAACCTTGGGTACCAGACTGGAGTTTAGTACAATGTTCCACCCGCAGACAGATGGACAGACCGAGAGAGTCAATCAGATTTTGGAGGATATGCTGAGAGCTTGTGCGCTAGATTACGGATCTAGTTGGGACGAGAATTTGCGATATGCAGAGTTCTCTTACAACAACAGTTATCAATCCAGATTGAAGATGGCCCCTTTCGAAGCTTTTTACGGAAGGAGGTGCAGGACCCCATTGTCGTGGGATGAAGTTGGTGACCGTCAGTTGTTTGGACCGGATCTGATAAAGGAGTCTGAACAGAAAGTGAAACTGATTCGCGATAGGCTCAAGGTAGCCCAGTCCAGGCAGAAGAGTTATGCTGATTCTAAATGCAAGGAGACAGTTTATGAAGTCGGAGAACGAGTTTATCTTCGAGTATCTCCACTTCGAGGAGTCAAGCGCTTTGGAGTTAAGGGAAAGTTAGCACCACGTTTTGTAGGCCCATACAAAGTTTTGGAGCGGATGGGAGAAGTAGCCTATAAGTTGGAGTTGCCTTAAGGATTATCAGGAGTTCACGGCGTGTTCCACGTTTCCCAGTTGAAGAAGTGCCACACATAAATGGCTGACATACCGCTGAGAGATACAGTGCCGCTGGAAGCAATACAGTTGGACAGTGATTTGACCTATGAGGAGAAACCAGTCAAGATTCTAGAATATGCGAGTCGAGTCACCCGCAACAAGGTTATCAAGTTTTGCAAGGTTCAGTGGAGCCACCACATGGAGGATGAAGCCACCTGGGAAGGAGAGGAGGAATTGCTGAAGGACCACCCTCACCTATTTTCTAGCCAACCCAAATCTCGAGGGCGAGATTCATCTTAAGGGGGGTAGGTTTGTAACATCCCAAATTTTCAATTTGGAACGTTATACACTAGATCATCATTGCATATCATATTTCATTTGCATTTTGGTTGATCCTAGAAAATTCTACGCAACTCAATGACCCTTGAAGAGAGTTGGGGATTTTGTTATTTTCATATTTGAGTTTTCTCAAATTTTGAAAATAGGATCATTTGATTTTATTTATTTTATCTTCAATTATTTATATTACAAAAATATGAGAGAGGGAATAAAATGACTTTCCCAAAATAAAGAAATATTGAGGATTTAATAAAAAAATCAAATAAGATTTTATTTGGATTTATTTGCTATTTTATTTGAATTAGGGAAAATGCACGTTTTTCAAAATTGCATTAGGCTCTAAATAAATGTTCATCATGTGCGGCTTGATTTTAGAAGCTGGGGAAAATTTATTTAGGGATTTTTGGAGTCCGTTTAGTATTCCTTTTGTTTTTTTCTCTAAGCGTAATTATTTAAAAAAAAGAGTCCGAACCGACCTTGGGCCGTAACCGGCCAGGACTCCGCTTGGCCGGGCCCTTTATATAGCGCCCCGAGGCCAGCCCAAGTCACCGCCGCCCCCAAACCCTAACCCTAGGCCGCCGCGCCGCCGCCTCTCCGCGCTGCCCCGCCGCCGGAGGTAGTTTTTTTTCGCCGCCGGTTTTTTTAGAAAACCGATCGGTTTTCCATCGATTTTGTTCGGTTTTCTAGTTTCGGTTGTTTAAATAGATCGGTTTTTCTGGTTTATTTAATTAGCGAGTGTTCGTTCGTTTTAACGAGCGTTCGTCGTTTTTCTTTTTCTCAGATTAAATCCGCGATTTTTCAGATCGCGATTCTTGATCCGATTTTCGTTTTAGTCTAACTTTTCGCTCGTTTATCAGAATCAGGCGATTCAAGCGCCTGGAGTTTCGTCTCGAAACCCTCTTTCCGTTTAACCAACTCAAACAAGTTTTTTCCACTGTAAAAATTTCCCTAGATCCAGAATAGTAAACGAAGCCTGTTTCTTTTGCCGTTTGTCTTTCGTTGCTTCGTTCGATTTGATTTCTTTTGCCAACCGGAGTTCTTAAGTTGAACTTTCTGGTTAGATCTTTTATTTGAGTTTTACCTGTGCATTAGTTGAGTACTTATTTTATGCTTGTTTGTTTGCGATAGAGTACCCGGAGTGCGCCGCTTGCTACTTCGAATCGCTAGGTTTTGCGGATCATCAGCAAGGCAAGTAACACTTTGATCATACCTCCTACTACCCCAGTTTTATTGCATTAGATCAATCCTCACACACTGCATGATTAGGATCTAATTAAATTGTGGCTTGGGAAGTAGTTGAGGTAGTACCTATTACCTGTTATTGCCAAACCTTTGGGAGTTACTTCTATGTTTTCTTATTGTGCCATGGTATGCTAGTAGACGTGGATTGGGTGAGTGTATCCATGACAGATGTGAGATTGTTAAATTAATGGTTTATCTAAGGTGGCAACTTAAATACACATCTGGGTGGATTGAGGCACCTGGGTATTCCAGCGATTGCCTGTTTTTCTTTTGGACCGCCACCCAGGCTCAAAGGGATCATGAGATTATTCATGCTAGAAACTTCCGTGTGCAGCCACAAGCTACTATGGGCTCTAGCATAGTTGATTAAGTTGTGCGAACTCTTACAGTGGTAGACTAGCAGATGTAGGGGATAGTAGGTGTAACGGTCTACCTGATCGTAAGGTGCTAGTGCTTCTGAAAGACTATGTCTCGATCATCCGTTTCTCAAACACCATGTAGTGCGAGAAACCAAACGGAGGCGATCGAGTCTTGTGGGGAAAAGTGCGCAAACCTCTGCAGAGTGTATAAACTAATCATGATTAGCCGTGTCCTTGGTTATGGACATCTTGAGTATCTAGTACTTGGATTATCATGTGAATCTCATCATGTTACTCTAAAATTAATTTTGTTGGGTTATGTTTAATGATGATGCTTAATTGGGAATGAGAATGCTGTCAACCATTCTCAATGTTTAACAACTACCATGATAGTTAAATAAAATTTATTCCTTTGTAGTAGGGAAAAACTGGCTTTACGCAAAACTGTAACCATAGAGCTTTCCACCAGCCAAATATGCATATAGAATAGCCTATTTCATTCCATTACTCTCTATGTGTTACTTTGCCAGCATATTCCATGTGCTGACCCGTTTCGGGCTGCAACGTTAATGTTGCAGACTTTTCAGACGACGATTATGGTGCTTTTAGGTCGTGGTTCTATACTCAGTGATGCCGCTGGAGTTGATGGACTCACTTATCTTCCAAGCCTTCCGCTGTTATCGTTATTAGATGGCCTTAAGCCATATTTATTGTAATAAGTTCTCTTTTGAGACACTCAATGTAATAAGTGTGTGATTGCTACTCTGTTATAAATCCTTCATGTACTGTGTGGTGTCAGCATTACTGATCCAGGGATGACACCTGAGCACAGAGATTGGACCGTCTGAGGTCTAGTCGCTAAAAGATGGTATCAGAGCACACGCTGACTGTAGGACACGACCAGTAAGCTAAAGACCTAGATCACTACTCACTCTC
Organism: Triticum urartu; assembly: GCF_056163025.1. Taxonomy (NCBI): domain Eukaryota; kingdom Viridiplantae; phylum Streptophyta; class Magnoliopsida; order Poales; family Poaceae; genus Triticum; species Triticum urartu. The sequence continues at coordinate 223,051,035 of NC_141877.1, read as the reverse complement.
TTCCCATTCTGACCTTCTCATCTTTTCCTACTCTTTTAGGATGGTGGATGCAAGGAACAAGTTCACCCAACCGGATGAAGATACACCCTTTGGACGTCACTTGAAGGAAGTCACTAGATACCTGAACATAGGAGTACCAAGCTTCACCGGAACCTACAACGCCACTTTACCTGAAGAAGAGCGCTGGATGATTCAAGTTCAAGTTCCAGGAAGGACGTTCATGCGAGTCACTAAGCCCATAGAGTTTTCTTTTGATGCACCAACCTGGAGTCTAGGAAAGAGCATGGCAGCTCACATCGCCATGGGACGCATTGGAGAAGTCTACGCAATGATCTCAAGGATACTATCTACCAGATTTGTGGGCGCCGAGATGAGCACTGGGAGATGATCAGTACCAGGAAGGATAGATTAGTTGCAGCTTTTATCCAGGAGTTAAACCAACACATTCGACGTCAGGAGAACCAGATGTGCGCTGACATGATAGATCTGAAGAAGGCAAAGACAAGAATCAAGGAACTGGAGGAAGAACTCAAGGCTACACGTGAAGATTATGAAGAGGAAATCGAAGTATTAGTGGAGAAGAATGACGATCTGATCAAGAAGATTGGAATATTTATGGGAGGCCCTACACCAGTAGAAGAAGACGAAGAACCCAAGGAGATTCGCCCGGAAGACTACATCATCATCGACGACACCGACACGGATCCAGATGATAGCGATGATGACTATGTTGATGAAGCTGGAGCAGATATAATGGAGTCTGCAACCGAAGAATATTTCTAGTAGACCACCCCAATAGTAGTAGTAGTCCACCATGTAAATATAGTAGTCCGAACACTTTTGTTATAGTTAGATCGATTGTATTCCCTTGTTGATTGATTGAATGAAGTGAATTGTTTGCTTTTGCCTCATGTGCATATGGGTAGTGTTTTCTCTTTAGACCCCCCTCTATTCTTAAATCTCATCCTTTCCAAACCCTCAGATGCCTCCTAGACGTGACCCCGGATTTACCTTCCCACCGGAGCTCACTCAGTTGATCCAGCAGCAGAACACATTGATGTAGTTGCTAGTCCAGAACCAGAATCAGGGGAACAACAACAACAACCCACCGCCACCACCACCTGTTGATCATTTAGCCCGTTTTCTTAGGCTGAATCCGCCGGTGTTTTCCAGTAGCACCGAGCCGATATTAGCAGATGATTAGCTCCGCAAGACAGCAAGGGAGTTGACAACTGCAGGATGCACAGATGCAGAAAAAGTGAAGTTTGCCACGCATCATCTTGAAGGACCCGCATCATCATGGTGGGAGAATTTCACAGCCACTTTCCCTGTCGACACTGTCATGTGGGACCAGTTTCAGCAGGCTTTTCGTACTGCCCATGTTTCAGCAGGAGCTATGGCCATGAAGAAGCGAGAGTTTCGCAACTTGCGCTAAGGAGGACGGGCAGTTGGCCAGTATGTGGAGGACTTTAGTAAATTAGCACGTTATGCCCCAGATGACGTTGCTACGGATGCATCTAAGCAGGAGAAGTTTCTGGAAGTACTGACTGATGAGTTGAGCATGCAGTTGATGGTAGCAACCTTCAACAACTACCAGGAGTTGGTAGATCGTGCTCTCATGATTGAATGGAAGCAGCAGCAGATTGAGAATCGCAAGAGGAAGTATGGACAAGGGAAGTACAATTCAGGAGCTCAGCAGAAGCCACATTTTACCCCTAGACCGGGAGGACATTTTCAGCATACCCATGGAGGAGGTAGCTCGCACAATCACAATGGCACCAAGAATGGTAATGGGAATGGAGGAAGCAACGGCCAGAACCGCACCAACCCATCCACCCCAGCCAAGAGAGACCTGAGCCAAGTCACTTGTTTTAGGTGCTAGAAGACCGGACATTATGCCAATGAATGTCCTGAATCACAGAATGGTAATGGCAATGGAAGCTCTGGGAAGAAGCCGAACCCTTTCAACAGGGGACAGGTGAACCACGTTAACGTGGAGGAGGTTGAAGAGCAGCCGGATGCAGTAATCAGTAAGTTTTTGGTTAAGTCATTTACCGCACTCGTTCTTTTCGATACTAGTGCATCGCATTCATACATATCAAGGGGATTTGTGGATAAGTATAAGCTACCAACCCAAGCCCTTAGAACACCAATGTTAGTAAGCTCACCAGGAGCGGAGTATATGGCCAGCCTATGGTGTGATCGGTTACCATTAAGGATTGGTAACTACGTATTTCCCTCAGACCTAATAGTGTTGGAATCTCAAGGATTGGATGTGATATTAGGCATGGATTGGTTATCAAAGCATGAAGGGAATATTGACTGTGCCAGTAAGTTAATTATGCTTACAACGCCAGAAGGAAGAAGGATCAAGTATGTATCCTGACATGTGCCAAAGAGGACTCAAGTAAATTGTCTAACATGAGTTGTGTAGGAGGAAGTACCAGTAGTGAAGGATTTCCCTGATGTATTTCCAGAATAGTTGCTAGGCATGCCACCGGATAGAGATATTGAGTTTTTGATTGAGATTTTGCCAGGCACAAGGCCAATATCAAAGAGACCATATAGGATGCCCGCAAAGGATTTGGTGGAGATTAAGAAGCAGATTAAGGAGTTACTGGATAAAGGATATATTCGCCCAAGTTCTTCACCTTGGGGATCGCCAGTACTTTTAGTGGAGAAGAAAGATGGATCGTTAAGGATGGTTGTTGATTATCGAGGATTAAATGAAGTAACCATCAAGAACAAGTACCCACTACCAATGATCAACGATCTGTTTGATCGATTGCAAGGAGCTAAGGTATTTTCAAAGATCGATCTGCGATCAGGATATCCCCAGTTGAAGATTCGAGAACAAGATATACCTAAGCCGGCTTTTACCACCAGGTATGGGCTGTACTAGTATACCGTTATGTCATTTGGTCTGACTAATGCACCTGCACATTTTATGAACATGATGAACAAGGTGTTTATGGAGTTTCTGGATAAGTTCGTCGTAGTGTTCATTGATGATATCTTGGTTCACTCGAAGAATTAAGAGGAGCATAAGGAGCATTTGCGTTTGGTTCTTGAAAGGCTCAAAGAACATCAATTATATGCCAAGTTTAGCAAATGTGAGTTTTGGTTGAAGGAAGTTGGATTTCTCGGACACGTTATATCCAGAGAAGGTATAGCAGTAGATCCCACTAAGGTTGATACCGTGGCAAATTGGGAAGCCCCAACAATAGTTGGAGAGATCCGGAGTTTTCTTGGACTCGCAGGATACTACCGGAGATTCATTGAGAATTTCTCAAAGATTGCGAAGCCTATGACAGAGTTGTTGAAAAAGGATACCAAGTTCATACGGAGTGAGGAATGTGAGGCTAGTTTCCAGGAGTTAAAGAAACATTTGGTTACATCACCTGTGTTGATTTTGCCAGATCAGACCAAGGATTATGAGGTGTATTGAGACGCTTCACGTCGAGGACTTGGAGCAGTGCTTATGCAGGAAGGAAGAGTTGTTTCATATGCCTCACGATAGCTTAAGCCTCATGAGTTGAATTATGCTACGCATGATTTGGAGTTAGCAGCCGTAGTGCATGCATTGAAGACCTGGAGACATTTTCTCATTGGAAACCATTGTGAGGTGTACACGGATCACAAGAGTTTGAAGTATATTTTCACGCAGAAGGAGTTGAATCTTAGGCAAAGGAGATGGTTGGAGCTCATCAAGGATTATGATATGAAATTGCATTATCACCCCGGAAAGGCTAATGTAGTAGCTGACGCGTTGAGCCGTAAGAGCCATGTAACATCCAAAAATTCTAAATTTTGGAATGTTATAATAAATAGATAGGTTTGATTGATTGTTTGATTGATTGTCTGAAAGTGAGTGAATTTGAAACTTTTTGAAAGTTAAATGAGAGGGAATAAAAGGACTTTCCCAAACTTTCGTATTTGCTTTCTGATCTCCATGAATTCAAGTTCTTTTCAAATACAAAACCCTTGAGCGAAGATGATATGACTTCTTCCATTTAAATTAAATGAAAGGGTATTTCAAAATAATAGAATTTCATTTGGAAATATTTCAATTCATAAACTTCATGCAGCTCAATGATTTTCATGAGAGAAGATAAAATGACTTCTTCAAATTATATGAAATATGAGTTGGGAGTTTCAAAGAATTAAATTCAAAGTTCTTTTGAATTTATTTTCAATTTGGAGTTATTTGAGTTTTATTCAAATTATTTTTCTCCAAAAACAAAATATATGGAAAATAGGGTAACATGATTCCCTACAATAGAAAATTGGAGAAAAATTAATTTGAAATCATTTTGGTATTTTTAAAATGATTTTTATTGGATTTTATTAGACCACTAGCACTCTTTGATTTATCTGAATTTGTGTGGATTTTATTTGACATTATAAAAATTTTCATGTCGTAGAGAATCTTTTTCTGAAAATTTTGATATATTATATGCCTATAAAATATTTTTAGTTATTTTGTTTTTATTATTAGTTCTTTGAAAAAAATGTTTATTTAAATAAACGTTTCCCTTCCCGACTGGGCCGGCCCAGCTAGCCCGCCAGGTCGCGGCCCAGCCCGCGTCGCGCCGCCACTGACCTCCGGCAGGAGACCGGCTCCTGTACATCGCCACCGCCGCCGGACTCCGATCCGGGCACGCCTCCCGAAGTCCATCGCCCCCCAACTATATATACATCACCCCGGGGCCCCTGGACCCCAGTATGCCGCCACCGGACCCGCAGCCCGCCGCCCTCGCCTCGCGCTTTGCGTCGTCGCGCCGCAGATCGCCGCCGCCGCGTAGCTCCGTCGTTGCCGCTGTGCCGCAGCCACCGCCCCGCGCCGCACGCGCCGCGCCACCACCACTGCTCGCCTGCCCCGCCGCCGCTCTCTGCCCAGTTGCCGCACCCGCATCTCGCCGGACTCGCCGGAGTCTGCAGCCTCGCCGGAGCCGCCGCCTCGATCCAAACCGCCCTGTCGGTTTTCGAAGAAAACCGCCCTGACTGGTAAAACCGTTGCCCCGGTTCGAACCGGTTTATTTTCGGTTTAGTCCGGTTTCTGAAAAAAAAACTAGATTTGTTTTTTTAGGTTTATTATAGAGAATGTTCGCTGGTTAGGTTTAGAAAACGAACGTTCGCTATTTAGTATTTTTCTTTTTCTTTTTAATTTTCGGCCAGGGACCTATCTGTGATGATTTCTTTACAAATTAGTCCCTGTTCTTCAAACGGTCATAACTTTTCGCCCGTTTATACAAATCCAATGAAACCAACGCCCATGTCTTCGTTATGATCTCCTCTATCCAGATAAACAACTTAAACATGTTTTTGAAAAGTTTAAAATTTGAATTAGATCGGATTTGTATTCAAACTTCGTTTGATCATAACTTGAGTTTCGTAACTCTGTTTGAGTTGATTCTTTTTGCAAATCGAAGCTCTTGACCTAAACTTTTTGATAAGGCCAAATTCACATAATTTTGGTACTGTTAGAAATTGTTTTATGATGCAAGAGTTATTTGCTTGGTTTTGATGTTTTCCGAATTGTTTTCTTTGTTCTCTCCGATCTTTGAGTGATTGCTTATGTGTGGTTACTATTGCTTGCTTACGATAGATTGATCGGAGTGAGACGAGTAGATCTATCAAGAGTTTTGAGTGTGAATCATCTTCATCAACATTGCAGGCAAGTTCACACTTTGATCATATCCCTTTCATACCCAGTTTTTATGCATTAGTTTCACCCTCAAACATTGCATGAGTAGGATTGATAACATGTGGGTATTGAGAAGTAGTTGATGAGGTAGGAACCTATTGCCCTGCATTCAAACCTTGGGAGTTACTATTATTCTTATATTGCCATGCTATGCTTGTAGACGTGGATTGGGTTTGAGAGTATTTCATGACAGATGTGAGGTTGTTAATTAATGGTTTACTTAAGGTGGCAACTTTAACACACATCTGGGTGGATTGAGGCACCTAGGTATTCCAGCGATTGCCCGTCTAGGCACCTGGGCATTCCAGGATTGCCTGTTTTTTTATGGACCGCCACCCAGGCTCTTTTACGGAGGCGATCGAGTCTTGTGGGGAAAAGTGCGCAAACCTCTACAGAGTGTATAAACTAATCATGATTAGCCGTGTCCCCGGTTATGGACGTTTTGAGTATCTAGTACTTGGATTATCATGTGAATCTCATCATGTGACTTTAAATAATTTTGTTGGGTTTAATGATGTTACTTAATTGGGATTGAGAATGCTGTTAACCATTCTCAATGATTAACAACCACCATGATAGTTACTTAATTGGGATTGAGAATGCTGTCAACCATTCTCAATGATTAACAACCACCATGATAGTTAAATAAAATTTATTCCTTTGTAGTAGGGAAAAATTGGCTTTTCGCAAAAACCCTATAACCATAGAGCTTTTCCACCAGCCAAATATGCATGTAGAAATAGCCATTGTTCATCATTTCTCTCTATGGTGTGAATTTGCCAGTACATTCAATGTACTGACCCTTTATGGCTGCAACGTCTCATGTTGCAGGAATCTTACGACGAATAAGTGATACGTTAGGGTTACGATTTCTACACTCAACTTTGCCGTTGGTGTTGATGGGAATCCACAACCTTGTTACTTCCGCTAGTACGGATTGAGGTAATAGTATTTACGTTACTTTTTACATGTGATTTACCTCTGTTATAAATCCTCGAGTACTGTGTGTGTCAGCATACCGATCCAGGGATGACACTTAAGCACAGAGACTTGACCGTCTGAGGTCGAGTCGCTACAAGATGGTATCAGAGCACATGTTGACTGTAGGACGTGACCTCTAGAAACCGGCAAGCCCATAGCAAAGATTTTTTCTCTACAACTTTCTTTTCAAAAGGATCTTTTACCTCTCTTCTCTTCTGAGCTTATTCAAATATTCCATTTTAGCGAGACTATACCTTTTCCCCCTTTTGACCACACGAAGATTCGACAGATGAGACCATTTCAAGAAGTACAAGATATCGGACAACTAAGACCATTTGGAATGAAGAGGATTTTACCATACATTATGTGAAAGACTCTGAAGACTAGGAGATTTGAAGGCTCTCAAGAATTCCCAGATTTTATCGGATTTCGGGTTCCGGCAGACCCTTGAGGTTCGAACACTGGGGTGCGTGCGGAGATTTCGCCTCCTACCTACCTGCACTCCTCCGCCTTGCTAGGATCTAAACTATGGAAAGAACAACACAAGAGACACAGGGTTTATACTGGTTCGGGCCACCGTTGTGGTGTAATACCCTACTCCAGTGTGTGGTGTGGTGGATTGCCTCTTGGGCTGATGATGATGAACAATACAAGGAAGAACAGCCTCGCGAGGGTCTGTTCTTGGCTGGGGCGATGAACTGCTGGGAGGAGTTCAGTCACCTTTCTCTCTCTCTCTGATCCTTTCTTTTATCCTTCGATCCCCCTATTTCCTTCCAACTCCCTTTGCTCTGTGGGTGGATGGTCCTATTTATAGAGGCCCTGGTCCTCTTCCAAAATATCGAGCGGGAAGGGAGCCAACAATGGCGGGCTAATTTGAAGGGGGACAGCTAGTATCAGCTATCCTGACAAAAGTATTCTTCGCCTGCGCAAAGCTCTGGTGATGACGTCGTCTTGGGCTCCACGGCGACCTCCATCTCATAGTCCTCCTGGTCTTGGTCTCGTTGCACCGAAATGGAAACCTTTGCCTGATGCCTCGGTACTCCACGGCTGCGCTTGCCCCCTTTGCACCAAAGGGGAAAGGAGGACACAGCGCGGGCTGGCACCCGCCTAGCGCCCTTGGTCGTCATGGCTTGCGTCACGGGCACCTCGTGAGGTACCCTGCCTTGGTCTCTCCGCCTCCTCATGAGCCAGCCTGATGAGGCCATGCCTGAGGAAGCTCCGCATCGTCTGCCCCGCGAGGCTTGGCCCCTCGCGAGGGTCTTGGGTTTGTGTTGGTGAAGATGGGCCGCGCTGGGCCCCCCTTTGAGCCACGCCGCAGGCCGCAGGCAGGAAAGTCTGGGGACCCCCGTTCCCAGAACGCCGACAAATTTTGTATGACCTAGGAAGGCTACCCTTATGGAACTTGGTAGACTATGGAAGTTGTCAATACCCGAGATCAAGGTGTATCGGAGAAAGACCGGAGCATGTAGAGTTAAGAACTCAAGGATTTGTCAAGAAAACCCTAAGGCAGGAGATATCAACTAGGGAATGATAGCTCATGGGAATGACAAGAGCAGAAATATGATTATCCATGATGTCATCGCCCGCTGATGCTATTGTCACCGTGCTGAGTTAAGGATGCATTTCTTCAGAATGGATTTGATGGAAGAAGGCTGATGGAACACCTATTAGTAAGATGAAGTTTTATCTTTAGCTGGTGTATCACCTGGATCTGGGGTAATCAAGAAGTTTAAGGTGGAGCTCCATGAAGCCGTATTAGACAAGGAAGCATTTCGTGAAGAACTCAGGAACCAAAAGCTGAAAGTAGCCAAGCTGGAGGAGCTACAACCTCGAGATACCGGAGATTTGTCAGGAACTGAAGGATAGTATGACCATGGTTCATGAGAAGGATGTTGAAACCTAGAAGTCTGAAATGCAACTACGGAATATTAAATGATGTTACGAGAGATTTCACGTCAACATAGATGATTTGGCAAAAGAACTTGAGAAGGATCGGAAGAAGCCCATCGGAGATATGAACAAGGCTTGAAGAGTTTGGAGACGTTGAAGATTTATTGACCTTTAGAAGACCAAACCCCTGTTATATACCTACGTTAGATGCGACATTTGTGAGCTGTCATTTGTTTAATGCTTTTCCCGACAGCCACAAATAAAATCTGTCTTTTCAAAACTTTTGTTTGTATTGTGTGTATCCCTCTCTATCTCTCTTATCTCACCCCAAACCCATGGACCCAATAGAGGACGAATGGAGATGAACTCATGTTTTCCTGGACCGATAAGTCAATTGGAGATGGACCGATGGATTCAGAATATGGAGGATCACATGGAGAATAACCCTATAGTCGGAAAGGATATGACCCAGCATGCTTTTCAGTGCTTTGAAAGAGGTGCTGCTACTTGGTGGAGGATGTACCAAACCATGAATGGATGGCAAGGAGTAACCACTTGGAGAGAATTAAAGTTGGCTTTGCCAAAGTATCGGTTTGTGTCCCAGAAGTTGAAGCCTTCTGGAAAGGATATAAAGAAACCTTGTGCATGCAAGCTTTGTGGAGAAATAGGACACAACCATAAGGAACACAAGGATGAATGCCCTAATTGTGAAGAAAGTCACCAAGATGAAGAATGCCCAACAAGGCAGATTACTTGTTTCTTACGTGAAGGGACTACCCACTACCCTGCACAATGTCACATTTACCCCATGGTACGAAGAACCGTACATCAGAAGAAAGAAGTAATGAAAGGAGCCCTCATGGAAATTTTAGAAGAAGTTGTGATGAAGGAAGAGATGGAAGACACGCCTAAAGAAGACTCGAGTAAACTCTGCACTAAGTCTTGCTATTCATGTGGAGAAGGACACATCTCCCAAAATTGTTTGAACGGGGATCTAGTATAATTCCCGACAGAGGAAGTAGAATATGACCCACAAGAAATAGAAGCCATGATTGGCATGGAAAGGTCCAGGAAGAGAAGCATATTGGATTCCAGGAAGAACCTGAGTCATATCACCTGTTACAGGTGCAAGGAGTCAGAGCACTACCTCAACAGTTGCCCAAAAAGGAAACCTCGAGACTTGTCAGAAGTAATATGTTTTTGTTGTAATGGAGCAGGTCACTTTGCCAGAGAATGCCCCAAGGAGAAGGAAACTTGTGCTAGATAGTTGAGTTTGCAACAAAAGAAATAGAGTAGTAGAAGTGAGAACATTTTCTTTTCTATTGAGGTGTTTAGTTGAGACATGTAATGGAAAAGCGAGAGATTGTAATCATTAGAGAATGAATAAATTTAGCATCGTTGGTACTGATATGGATTTTATGAGTTGTTACTCTATGAAGAAGAATTTTGGCCATTTTGAGGATATGAGAAATATGGTCTATGGAAGATTTGTGCATTTTAAGGGTGATAGTACCCTGTAAGAACCATTGACCCCTGGAAAAGATAAGGATACTCCACTGAGTGGATTTTGGACAAAAGGAATACGAGTTTTGTCTCGATATGTGTGAAACCCCAAGAGTATGTGGGATGAAGTTGGAGACCATCAGTTGTTTTCACCAAATGTGATCAAGGAGTCAGAAGAGAATGTTAAGTTGATTCGAGATAGACTGAAGGTAGCTTAGTCCAGGCAAAAGAGTTATGTAGACTCAAAAACTCAAGGAGGTAGTCTATGAAATTGGAGACAGAGCATGTCTTCGTGTGTTCCCTCTGTGGGGAGTTAAACGATTTGGAGTTAAGGAAAAGTTAGCCCCGAGATTTGTAGGACCATACCGAGTTTTGGAGCGTATGGGAGAAATGGCCAACAAGTTGGAGTCACCCGAAGGACTGTCAGGAGTTCATGATGTGTTTCACGTTTCCCAGTTGAAGAAGTGTCATGCAGAGATGGCCAATATTCCCCTGTAAGGATGCTTGACCCTGGAAAGGATAATGATGTTCCACAAAGTGGAATATGGACTCCATAAGTATAAGTTTTTATCTCGGTATGTGGGATATCCCACGTGGATGAATAGATAAATTACAATTGGATATAAAGGAGGTATGATGTTGGAAATATGGATCAATGGAAACTCGAAGATGAGTCTGAGTAATCATGTCTTAGTTTGGTGCCAATAGAAGGAAGGAAGACAGTACAATTGGATGGATTTAAGAATACTAGGAAGTTGGAAGTTGAAATAACGATCAGTTGCCCAATGATAAGTTCAAGGACTACAAGTGATGAGATGGGCCATAACCCACAGGCCCCAGGACCTGGCAAGAAGCAAGCACATTCTTGCTGAAGGGAAAAACCCTGGAGGAAGATACGACGTTTATCGGCAGACAATTTTATAGGAGTAATGCAAAACCTGAGAGTTGTGAAGGAACGATAGATGTTTGTTTGGCTTGCAGAATCCATGGAATTATCCAAACTTAGTTCGTCGACAAGAGAAATTCTGCAATGCTTGTGAGGATGACCAAGTGTTAGTATGCGAGATTTGCTAAACTGTATACATGGTAATGATTTGGGTGCGGGATGGATTGATCACCATACCGACTTACTCTTATTATTCGCCTTGCTATATGGGATGGTAAATCTGAGTGACTTACCTATAGTAAAGAGACGACGATCAAAACCCTGTTTAAACTTAGAATGGTATAAGTATTTTTCCCTTGTACACGGCAGTTGTTGCCAACTGTAGGTTATATGGTGAGGTTCAACCCAGACCCATTTCCTGCAGGAGAAACCATAAATTGTTGACCACCATGAGATATCGATAGTTGTTTAGTTTTGGCGCCAGACCCGTCAGCTAAGAAGACCCAATCTCGGAATAACCTTACCAAGAGGAAAGGACGGAAGAATTGAGGAAAAGGTTATGCCACTACCGGAAGAGCCCGGATAAGGAATTATCCTGAAGATCTGAGAAGACCGGCACTGTTAACAATATGGATGAAGTATATGAGTTTTGATGGAGCCGTAACCATGCTTCTAAGGGTGGTAGCACCCCAAACCCCCCTCCTGCGACAATTGATCGATTTTGAGAAGACCCCGAACCTAACCTATTTCTTTCTAGCCTCTCCGAATCTCGAGGACGAGATTCATTTTAAGGGTGGTAGGTTTGTAACATCCCAAAATTCTAAATTTTGGAATGTTATAATAAATAGATAGATTTGATTGATTGTTTGATTGATTGTCTGAAAGTGAGTGAATTCGAAACTTTTGAAACTTAAATGAGAGGGAATAAAAGGACTTTCCCAAACTTTCGTATTTGCTTTCTGATCACCATGAATTCAAGTTCTTTTCAAATACAAAACCCTTGAGCGAAGATGATATGACTTCTTCCATTTAAATTAAATGAAAGGGTATTTCAAAATAATAGAATTTCATTTGGAAATATTTCAATTCATAAACTTCATGCAGCTCAATGATTTTCATGAGAGAAGATAAAATGACTTCTTCAAATTATATGAAATATGAGTTGGGAGTTTCAAAGAATTAAATTCAAAGTTCTTTTGAATTTATTTTCAATTTGGAGTTATTTGAGTTTTATTCAAATTATTTTTCTCCAAAAACAAAATATATGGAAAATAGGGTAACATGATTCCCTACAATAGAAAATTGGAGAAAAATTAATTTGAAATCATTTTGGTATTTTTAAAATGATTTTTATTGGATTTCATTAGACCACTAGCACTCTTTGATTTATATGAATTTGTGTGGATTTTATTTGACATTATAAAAATGTTCATGTTGTAGAGAATCTCTTTCTGAAAATTTTGATATATTATATGCCTATAAAATATTTTTAGTTATTTTGTTTTTATTATTAGTTCTCTAAAAAAATGTTTATTAAAAAAACATTTCCCTCCCGACTGGGCCGGCCCAGCTAGCCAGCCAGGTCGCGGCCCAGCCCGCGTCGCGCCGCCACCGACCTCCGGCAGGAGCTCGGCTGCAGTACGTCGCCACCGCCGCTGGACTCCGATTCGGGCACGCCTCCCGAAGTCCATCGCCCCCGCAGTCCCGCAGTCCGCCGCCGCCCAGACCTGCAGCCCGCCGCCCTCGCCTCGCGCTTTGCGCCGCCGTGCCGTAGATCGCCGCTGCCGCTACGCCGCAGCCACCGCCCCGCGCCGCACGCGCCGCGCCACCACCACCGCTCGCCTGCGCCGCCGCCGCTCTCTGCCCAGCTGCCGCATCCGCATCTCACCGGACTCGCCGGAGTCCGCAGCCTTGCCGGAGCTGCCGCCCCGATCCAAACCGCCGCCGCCGGTTTTCGAAGAAAACTGCCCTGACTGGTAAAACCGTTGCCCCGGTTCGAACCGGTTTATTTTCGGTTTAGTCCGGTTTCTGATAAAAACCTAGATTTGTTCTTTTAGGTTTATTATTTAGAGAATGTTCGCTGGTTAGGTTTAGAAACCGAACGTTCGCTATTTAGTATTTTTCTTTTTCTTTTTAATTTTCGGCCAGGGACCTATCTATGATGATTTCTTTACAAATTAGTCCCTGTTCTTCAAACCGTCATAACTTTTCGCCCGTTTATACAAATCCAATGAAACCAACGCCCACGTCTTCATTATGATCTCCTCTATCCAGATAAACAACTTAAACATGTTTTTGAAAAGTTTAAAATTTGAATTAGATCGGATTTGTATTCAAACTTCATTTGATCATAACTTGAGTTTCGTAACTCTGTTTGAGTTGATTCTTTTTGCAAATCGAAGCCCTTGACCTAAACTTTCTGATAAGGCCAAATTCACATAATTTTGGTACTGTTAGAAATTGTTTTATGATGCAAGATTTATTTGCTTGGTTTTGATGTTTTTCGAATTGTTTCTTTGTTCTCTCCGATCTTTGAGTGATTGCTTATGTGTGGTTACTATTGCTTGCTGACGATAGATTGGCCGACGTGAGACAAGTAGATCTATCAAGAGTTTTGAGTGTGAATCATCTTCATCAACATTGCAGGCAAGTTCACACTTTGATCATATCCCTTTCATACCCAGTTTTTATGCATTAGTTTCACCCTCAAACATTGCATGAGTAGGATTGATAACATGTGGGTATTGGGAAGTAGTTGATGAGGTAGGAACCTATTGCCCTGCATTCAAACCTTGGGAGTTACTATTACGTTATTCTTATATTGCCATGCTGTGCTCGTAGACGTGGATTGGGTTTGAGAGTATTTTATGACAGATGTGAGGTTGTTAATTAATGGTTTACTTAAGGTGGCAACTTTAACACACATCTGGGTGGATTGAGGCACCTGGGTATTCCAGCGATTGCCCATCTAGGCACCTGGGTATTCCAGGATTGCCTGTTTTTTATGGACCGCCACCCAGGCTCAAAGGGATCATGAGATTATTCATACTAGAAACTTCCGTGTGCAGCCACAAGCTATTATGGGCTCTAGCATAGTTGATTAAGTCGTGTGAACTCTTACAGTGGTAGACTAGAAGATGTAGGGGTTGTAGGTGGTATGGTCTACCCATCGTAAGGTGCAAACGCTTCTGAAAGACTATGTCTCGGTCATCCGTTTCTCAAACACCATGTAGTGCGAGAAATCCAACGGAGGAGATCGAGTCTTGTGGGGAAAAGTGCGCAAACCTCTGTAGAGTGTATAAACTAATCATGATTAGCTGTGACCCCGGTTATGGACATTTTGAGTATCTAGTACTTGGATTATCATGTGAATCTCATCATGTGACTTTAAATAATTTTGTTGGGTTTAATGATGTTACTTAATTGGGATTGAGAATGCTGTTAACCATTCTCAATGATTAACAACCACCATGATAGTTACTTAATTGGGATTGAGAATGCTGTCAACCATTCTCAATGATTAACAACCACCATGATAGTTAAATAAAATTTATTCCTTTGTAGTAGGGAAAAATTGGCTTTTCGCAAAAACCCTATAACCATAGAGCTTTTCCACCAGCCAAATATGTATGTAGAAATAGCCATTGTTCATCATTTCTCTCTATGGTGTGAATTTGCCAATACATTCAATGTACTGACCCTTTGTGGCTGCAACGTCTCATGTTGCAGGAATCTTACGACGAATAAGTGATACGTTAGGGTTACGATTTCTACACTCAACTTTGCCGTTGGTGTTGATGGGAATCCACAACCTTGTTACTTCCGCTAGTATGGATTGAGGTAATAGTATTTACGTTACTTTTTACATGTGATTTACCTCTGTTATAAATCCTCAAGTACTGTGTGTCAGCATACCGATCTAGGGATGACACTTAAGCACAGAGACTTGACCGTCTGAGGTCGGGTCGCTACAAGCCATGTCAACACCCTAATGACGGGAGATTTACCAAGGGAGTTAGCCGAAAATCTTCTTGAGCTATGTTTGGAAATAGTTCCAACAGGCTATGTTGCAGCATTGGAGATTCAGTCTACTATGATGGATAAGACCACAGAAGCTCAAAAGACTGACAAGGATATTGCTTCTATTAAGGAGAACATGAGCAAGGGAAAAGCTAAAGCATTTCGTGAGGATGAGCATGATACCTTATGGTTTGAAGACCGTGTTTATGTACCAAATGATTCGGAGATCAGGAAGTTAATTTTACAAGAGGCCCATGATTCACCATATTCGATTCACCCAGGAAATACCAAGATGTATTTGGATTTGAAGGATACTTTCTGGTGGACCGGAATGAAGAAGGATATTGCGGAGTACGTAGCAGTTTGCGATGTGTGCCAGAGAGTAAAGGCAGAGTATCAGAAGCTAGCAGGATTGCTACAGCCATTGCCGATACCCGAATGGAAGTGGGATAAGTTAGGCATGGATTTTATTATGGGTTTACCTAGAACTCGTTCAGGCTATGACTCAATATGGGTTATAGTCGATCGTTTGACAAAGGTAGCTCATTTCATTCGGGTGAAGACTACCTATACCAGTGCAAAGTTGGCAAAGATATACATGACCAGAATCGTATGTTTGCATGGAGTTCCAAGGAGCATTGTATCAGATAGAGGAACCCAGTTTACCTCAAAGTTCTGGAATCAGTTGCATGAAACCTTGGGTACCAGACTGGAGTTTAGTACAATGTTCCACCCGCAGACAGATGGACAGACCGAGAGAGTCAATCAGATTTTGGAGGATATGCTGAGAGCTTGTGCGCTAGATTACGGATCTAGTTGGGACGAGAATTTGCGATATGCAGAGTTCTCTTACAACAACAGTTATCAATCCAGATTGAAGATGGCCCCTTTCGAAGCTTTTTACGGAAGGAGGTGCAGGACCCCATTGTCGTGGGATGAAGTTGGTGACCGTCAGTTGTTTGGACCGGATCTGATAAAGGAGTCTGAACAGAAAGTGAAACTGATTCGCGATAGGCTCAAGGTAGCCCAGTCCAGGCAGAAGAGTTATGCTGATTCTAAATGCAAGGAGACAGTTTATGAAGTCGGAGAACGAGTTTATCTTCGAGTATCTCCACTTCGAGGAGTCAAGCGCTTTGGAGTTAAGGGAAAGTTAGCACCACGTTTTGTAGGCCCATACAAAGTTTTGGAGCGGATGGGAGAAGTAGCCTATAAGTTGGAGTTGCGTTAAGGATTATCAGGAGTTCACGGCGTGTTCCACGTTTCCCAGTTGAAGAAGTGCCACACATAAATGGCTGACATACCGCTGAGAGATACAGTGCCGCTGGAAGCAATACAGTTGGACAGTGATTTGACCTATGAGGAGAAACCAGTCAAGATTCTAGAATATGCGAGTCGAGTCACCCGCAACAAGGTTATCAAGTTTTGCAAGGTTCAGTGGAGCCACCACATGGAGGATGAAGCCACCTGGGAACGAGAGGAGGAATTGCTGAAGGACCACCCTCACCTATTTTCTAGCCAACCCAAATCTCGAGGGCGAGATTCATCTTAAGGGGGGTAGGTTTGTAACATCCCAAATTTTCAATTTGGAACGTTATACACTAGATCATCATTGCATATCATATTTCATTTGCATTTTGGTTGATCCTAGAAAATTCTACGCAACTCAATGACCCTTGAAGAGAGTTGGGGATTTTGTTATTTTCATATTTGAGTTTTCTCAAATTTTGAAAATAGGATCATTTGATTTTATTTATTTTATCTTCAATTATTTATATTACAAAAATATGAGAGAGGGAATAAAATGACTTTCCCAAAATAAAGAAATATTGAGGATTTAATAAAAAAATCAAATAAGATTTTATTTGGATTTATTTGCTATTTTATTTGAATTAGGGAAAATGCACGTTTTTCAAAATTGCATTTAGGCTCTAAATAAATGTTCATCATGTGTGGCTTGATTTTAGAAGCTGGGGAAAATTTATTTAGGGATTTTTGGAGTCCGTTTAGTATTCCTTTTGTTTTTTTCTCTAAGCGTAATTATTTAAAAAAAAGAGTCCGAACCGACCTTGGGCCGTAACCGGCCAGGACTCCGCTTGGCCGGGCCCTTTATATAGCGCCCCGAGGCCAGCCCAAGTCACCGCCGCCCCCAAACCCTAACCCTAGGCCGCCGCGCCGCCGCCTCTCCGCGCTGCCCCGCCGCCGGAGGTAGTTTTTTTTCGCCGCCGGTTTTTTTAGAAAACCGATCGGTTTTCCATCGATTTTGTTCGGTTTTCTAGTTTCGGTTGTTTAAATAGATCGGTTTTTCTGGTTTATTTAATTAGCGAGTGTTCGTTCGTTTTAACGAGCGTTCGTCGTTTTTCTTTTTCTCAGATTAAATCCGCGATTTTTCAGATCGCGATTCTTGATCCGATTTTCGTTTTAGTCTAACTTTTCGCTCGTTTATCAGAATCAGGCGATTCAAGCGCCTGGAGTTTCGTCTCGAAACCCTCTTTCCGTTTAACCAACTCAAACAAGTTTTTCCACTGTAAAAATTTCCCTAGATCCAGAATAGTAAACGAAGCCTGTTTCTTTTGCCGTTTGTCTTTCGTTGCTTCGTTCGATTTGATTTCTTTTGCCAACCGGAGTTCTTAAGTTGAACTTTCTGGTTAGATCTTTTATTTGAGTTTTACCTGTGCATTAGTTGAGTACTTATTTTATGCTTGTTTGTTTGCGATAGAGTACCCGGAGTGCGCCGCTTGCTACTTCGAATCGCTAGGTTTTGCGGATCATCAGCAAGGCAAGTAACACTTTGATCATACCTCCTACTACCCCAGTTTTATTGCATTAGATCAATCCTCACACACTGCATGATTAGGATCTAATTAAATTGTGGCTTGGGAAGTAGTTGAGGTAGTACCTATTACCTGTTATTGCCAAACCTTTGGGAGTTACTTCTATGTTTTCTTATTGTGCCATGGTATGCTAGTAGACGTGGATTGGGTGAGTGTATCCATGACAGATGTGAGATTGTTAAATTAATGGTTTATCTAAGGTGGCAACTTAAATACACATCTGGGTGGATTGAGGCACCTGGGTATTCCAGCGATTGCCTGTTTTTCTTTTGGACCGCCACCCAGGCTCAAAGGGATCATGAGATTATTCATGCTAGAAACTTCCGTGTGCAGCCACAAGCTACTATGGGCTCTAGCATAGTTGATTAAGTTGTGCGAACTCTTACAGTGGTAGACTAGCAGATGTAGGGGATAGTAGGTGTAACGGTCTACCCGATCGTAAGGTGCTAGTGCTTCTGAAAGACTATGTCTCGATCATCCGTTTCTCAAACACCATGTAGTGCGAGAAACCAAACGGAGGCGATCGAGTCTTGTGGGGAAAAGTGCGCAAACCTCTGCAGAGTGTATAAACTAATCATGATTAGCCGTGTCCTTGGTTATGGACATCTTGAGTATCTAGTACTTGGATTATCATGTGAATCTCATCATGTTACTCTAAAATTAATTTTGTTGGGTTATGTTTAATGATGATGCTTAATTGGGAATGAGAATGCTGTCAACCATTCTCAATGTTTAACAACTACCATGATAGTTAAATAAAATTTATTCCTTTGTAGTAGGGAAAAACTGGCTTTACGCAAAACTGTAACCATAGAGCTTTCCACCAGCCAAATATGCATATAGAATAGCCTATTTCATTCCATTACTCTCTATGTGTTACTTTGCCAGCATATTCCATGTGCTGACCCGTTTCGGGCTGCAACGTTAATGTTGCAGACTTTTCAGACGACGATTATGGTGCTTTTAGGTCGTGGTTCTATACTCAGTGATGCCGCTGGAGTTGATGGACTCACTTATCTTCCAAGCCTTCCGCTGTTATCGTTATTAGATGGCCTTAAGCCATATTTATTGTAATAAGTTCTCTTTTGAGACACTCAATGTAATAAGTGTGTGATTGCTACTCTGTTATAAATCCTTCATGTACTGTGTGGTGTCAGCATTACTGATCCAGGGATGACACCTGAGCACAGAGATTGGACCGTCTGAGGTCTAGTCGCTAAAAGATGGTATCAGAGCACACGCTGACTGTAGGACACGACCAGTAAGCTAAAGACCTAGATCACTACTCACTCTCTTCCCATTCTGACCTTCTCATCTTTTCCTACTCTTTTAGGATGGTGGATGCAAGGAACAAGTTCACCCAACCGGATGAAGATACACCCTTTGGACGTCACTTGAAGGAAGTCACTAGATACCTGAACATAGGAGTACCAAGCTTCACCGGAACCTACAACGCCACTTTACCTGAAGAAGAGCGCTGGATGATTCAAGTTCAAGTTCCAGGAAGGACGTTCATGCGAGTCACTAAGCCCATAGAGTTTTCTTTTGATGCACCAACCTGGAGTCTAGGAAAGAGCATGGCAGCTCACATCGCCATGGGACGCATTGGAGAAGTCTACGCAATGATCTCAAGGATACTATCTACCAGATTTGTGGGCGCCGAGATGAGCACTGGGAGATGATCAGTACCAGGAAGGATAGATTAGTTGCAGCTTTTATCCAGGAGTTAAACCAACACATTCGACGTCAGGAGAACCAGATGTGCGCTGACATGATAGATCTGAAGAAGGCAAAGACAAGAATCAAGGAACTGGAGGAAGAACTCAAGGCTACACGTGAAGATTATGAAGAGGAAATCGAAGTATTAGTGGAGAAGAATGACGATCTGATCAAGAAGATTGGAATATTTATGGGAGGCCCTACACCAGTAGAAGAAGACGAAGAACCCAAGGAGATTCGCCCGGAAGACTACATCATCATCGACGACACCGACACGGATCCAGATGATAGCGATGATGACTATGTTGATGAAGCTGGAGCAGATATAATGGAGTCTGCAACCGAAGAATATTTCTAGTAGACCACCCCAATAGTAGTAGTAGTCCACCATGTAAATATAGTAGTCCGAACACTTTTGTTATAGTTAGATCGATTGTATTCCCTTGTTGATTGATTGAATGAAGTGAATTGTTTGCTTTTGCCTCATGTGCATATGGGTAGTGTTTTCTCTTTAGACCCCCCTCTATTCTTAAATCTCATCCTTTCCAAACCCTCAGATGCCTCCTAGACGTGACCCCGGATTTACCTTCCCACCGGAGCTCACTCAGTTGATCCAGCAGCAGAACACATTGATGTAGTTGCTAGTCCAGAACCAGAATCAGGGGAACAACAACAACAACCCACCGCCACCACCACCTGTTGATCATTTAGCCCGTTTTCTTAGGCTGAATCCGCCGGTGTTTTCCAGTAGCACCGAGCCGATATTAGCAGATGATTAGCTCCGCAAGACAGCAAGGGAGTTGACAACTGCAGGATGCACAGATGCAGAAAAAGTGAAGTTTGCCACGCATCATCTTGAAGGACCCGCATCATCATGGTGGGAGAATTTCACAGCCACTTTCCCTGTCGACACTGTCATGTGGGACCAGTTTCAGCAGGCTTTTCGTACTGCCCATGTTTCAGCAGGAGCTATGGCCATGAAGAAGCGAGAGTTTCGCAACTTGCGCTAAGGAGGACGGGCAGTTGGCCAGTATGTGGAGGACTTTAGTAAATTAGCACGTTATGCCCCAGATGACGTTGCTACGGATGCATCTAAGCAGGAGAAGTTTCTGGAAGTACTGACTGATGAGTTGAGCATGCAGTTGATGGTAGCAACCTTCAACAACTACCAGGAGTTGGTAGATCGTGCTCTCATGATTGAATGGAAGCAGCAGCAGATTGAGAATCGCAAGAGGAAGTATGGACAAGGGAAGTACAATTCAGGAGCTCAGCAGAAGCCACATTTTACCCCTAGACCGGGAGGACATTTTCAGCATACCCATGGAGGAGGTAGCTCGCACAATCACAATGGCACCAAGAATGGTAATGGGAATGGAGGAAGCAACGGCCAGAACCGCACCAACCCATCCACCCCAGCCAAGAGAGACCTGAGCCAAGTCACTTGTTTTAGGTGCTAGAAGACCGGACATTATGCCAATGAATGTCCTGAATCACAGAATGGTAATGGCAATGGAAGCTCTGGGAAGAAGCCGAACCCTTTCAACAGGGGACAGGTGAACCACGTTAACGTGGAGGAGGTTGAAGAGCAGCCGGATGCAGTAATCAGTAAGTTTTTGGTTAAGTCATTTACCGCACTCGTTCTTTTCGATACTAGTGCATCGCATTCATACATATCAAGGGGATTTGTGGATAAGTATAAGCTACCAACCCAAGCCCTTAGAACACCAATGTTAGTAAGCTCACCAGGAGCGGAGTATATGGCCAGCCTATGGTGTGATCGGTTACCATTAAGGATTGGTAACTACGTATTTCCCTCAGACCTAATAGTGTTGGAATCTCAAGGATTGGATGTGATATTAGGCATGGATTGGTTATCAAAGCATGAAGGGAATATTGACTGTGCCAGTAAGTTAATTATGCTTACAACGCCAGAAGGAAGAAGGATCAAGTATGTATCCTGACATGTGCCAAAGAGGACTCAAGTAAATTGTCTAACATGAGTTGTGTAGGAGGAAGTACCAGTAGTGAAGGATTTCCCTGATGTATTTCCAGAATAGTTGCTAGGCATGCCACCGGATAGAGATATTGAGTTTTTGATTGAGATTTTGCCAGGCACAAGGCCAATATCAAAGAGACCATATAGGATGCCCGCAAAGGATTTGGTGGAGATTAAGAAGCAGATTAAGGAGTTACTGGATAAAGGATATATTCGCCCAAGTTCTTCACCTTGGGGATCGCCAGTACTTTTAGTGGAGAAGAAAGATGGATCGTTAAGGATGGTTGTTGATTATCGAGGATTAAATGAAGTAACCATCAAGAACAAGTACCCACTACCAATGATCAACGATCTGTTTGATCGATTGCAAGGAGCTAAGGTATTTTCAAAGATCGATCTGCGATCAGGATATCCCCAGTTGAAGATTCGAGAACAAGATATACCTAAGCCGGCTTTTACCACCAGGTATGGGCTGTACTAGTATACCGTTATGTCATTTGGTCTGACTAATGCACCTGCACATTTTATGAACATGATGAACAAGGTGTTTATGGAGTTTCTGGATAAGTTCGTCGTAGTGTTCATTGATGATATCTTGGTTCACTCGAAGAATTAAGAGGAGCATAAGGAGCATTTGCGTTTGGTTCTTGAAAGGCTCAAAGAACATCAATTATATGCCAAGTTTAGCAAATGTGAGTTTTGGTTGAAGGAAGTTGGATTTCTCGGACACGTTATATCCAGAGAAGGTATAGCAGTAGATCCCACTAAGGTTGATACCGTGGCAAATTGGGAAGCCCCAACAATAGTTGGAGAGATCCGGAGTTTTCTTGGACTCGCAGGATACTACCGGAGATTCATTGAGAATTTCTCAAAGATTGCGAAGCCTATGACAGAGTTGTTGAAAAAGGATACCAAGTTCATACGGAGTGAGGAATGTGAGGCTAGTTTCCAGGAGTTAAAGAAACATTTGGTTACATCACCTGTGTTGATTTTGCCAGATCAGACCAAGGATTATGAGGTGTATTGAGACGCTTCACGTCGAGGACTTGGAGCAGTGCTTATGCAGGAAGGAAGAGTTGTTTCATATGCCTCACGATAGCTTAAGCCTCATGAGTTGAATTATGCTACGCATGATTTGGAGTTAGCAGCCGTAGTGCATGCATTGAAGACCTGGAGACATTTTCTCATTGGAAACCATTGTGAGGTGTACACGGATCACAAGAGTTTGAAGTATATTTTCACGCAGAAGGAGTTGAATCTTAGGCAAAGGAGATGGTTGGAGCTCATCAAGGATTATGATATGAAATTGCATTATCACCCCGGAAAGGCTAATGTAGTAGCTGACGCGTTGAGCCGTAAGAGCCATGTAACATCCAAAAATTCTAAATTTTGGAATTTTATAATAAATAGATAGGTTTGATTGATTGTTTGATTGATTGTCTGAAAGTGAGTGAATTTGAAACTTTTTGAAAGTTAAATGAGAGGGAATAAAAGGACTTTCCCAAACTTTCGTATTTGCTTTCTGATCTCCATGAATTCAAGTTCTTTTCAAATACAAAACCCTTGAGCGAAGATGATATGACTTCTTCCATTTAAATTAAATGAAAGGGTATTTCAAAATAATAGAATTTCATTTGGAAATATTTCAATTCATAAACTTCATGCAGCTCAATGATTTTCATGAGAGAAGATAAAATGACTTCTTCAAATTATATGAAATATGAGTTGGGAGTTTCAAAGAATTAAATTCAAAGTTCTTTTGAATTTATTTTCAATTTGGAGTTATTTGAGTTTTATTCAAATTATTTTTCTCCAAAAACAAAATATATGGAAAATAGGGTAACATGATTCCCTACAATAGAAAATTGGAGAAAAATTAATTTGAAATCATTTTGGTATTTTTAAAATGATTTTTATTGGATTTTATTAGACCACTAGCACTCTTTGATTTATCTGAATTTGTGTGGATTTTATTTGACATTATAAAAATTTTCATGTCGTAGAGAATCTTTTTCTGAAAATTTTGATATATTATATGCCTATAAAATATTTTTAGTTATTTTGTTTTTATTATTAGTTCTTTGAAAAAAATGTTTATTTAAATAAACGTTTCCCTTCCCGACTGGGCCGGCCCAGCTAGCCCGCCAGGTCGCGGCCCAGCCCGCGTCGCGCCGCCACTGACCTCCGGCAGGAGACCGGCTCCTGTACATCGCCACCGCCGCCGGACTCCGATCCGGGCACGCCTCCCGAAGTCCATCGCCCCCCAACTATATATACATCACCCCGGGGCCCCTGGACCCCAGTATGCCGCCACCGGACCCGCAGCCCGCCGCCCTCGCCTCGCGCTTTGCGTCGTCGCGCCGCAGATCGCCGCCGCCGTGTAGCTCCGTCGTTGCCGCTGTGCCGCAGCCACCGCCCCGCGCCGCACGCGCCGCGCCACCACCACTGCTCGCCTGCCCCGCCGCCGCTCTCTGCCCAGTTGCCGCACCCGCATCTCGCCGGACTCGCCGGAGTCTGCAGCCTCGCCGGAGCCGCCGCCTCGATCCAAACCGCCCTGTCGGTTTTCGAAGAAAACCGCCCTGACTGGTAAAACCGTTGCCCCGGTTCGAACCGGTTTATTTTCGGTTTAGTCCGGTTTCTGAAAAAAAAACTAGATTTGTTTTTTTAGGTTTATTATAGAGAATGTTCGATGGTTAGGTTTAGAAAACGAACGTTCGCTATTTAGTATTTTTCTTTTTCTTTTTAATTTTCGGCCAGGGACCTATCTGTGATGATTTCTTTACAAATTAGTCCCTGTTCTTCAAACGGTCATAACTTTTCGCCCGTTTATACAAATCCAATGAAACCAACGCCCATGTCTTCGTTATGATCTCCTCTATCCAGATAAACAACTTAAACATGTTTTTGAAAAGTTTAAAATTTGAATTAGATCGGATTTGTATTCAAACTTCGTTTGATCATAACTTGAGTTTCGTAACTCTGTTTGAGTTGATTCTTTTTGCAAATCGAAGCTCTTGACCTAAACTTTTTGATAAGGCCAAATTCACATAATTTTGGTACTGTTAGAAATTGTTCTATGATGCAAGAGTTATTTGCTTGGTTTTGATGTTTTCCGAATTGTTTTCTTTGTTCTCTCCGATCTTTGAGTGATTGCTTATGTGTGGTTACTATTGCTTGCTTACGATAGATTGATCGGAGTGAGACGAGTAGATCTATCAAGAGTTTTGAGTGTGAATCATCTTCATCAACATTGCAGGCAAGTTCACACTTTGATCATATCCCTTTCATACCCAGTTTTTATGCATTAGTTTCACCCTCAAACATTGCATGAGTAGGATTGATAACATGTGGGTATTGAGAAGTAGTTGATGAGGTAGGAACCTATTGCCCTGCATTCAAACCTTGGGAGTTACTATTATTCTTATATTGCCATGCTATGCTTGTAGACGTGGATTGGGTTTGAGAGTATTTCATGACAGATGTGAGGTTGTTAATTAATGGTTTACTTAAGGTGGCAACTTTAACACACATCTGGGTGGATTGAGGCACCTAGGTATTCCAGCGATTGCCCGTCTAGGCACCTGGGCATTCCAGGATTGCCTGTTTTTTTATGGACCGCCACCCAGGCTCTTTTACGGAGGCGATCGAGTCTTGTGGGGAAAAGTGCGCAAACCTCTACAGAGTGTATAAACTAATCATGATTAGCCGTGTCCCCGGTTATGGACGTTTTGAGTATCTAGTACTTGGATTATCATGTGAATCTCATCATGTGACTTTAAATAATTTTGTTGGGTTTAATGATGTTACTTAATTGGGATTGAGAATGCTGTTAACCATTCTCAATGATTAACAACCACCATGATAGTTACTTAATTGGGATTGAGAATGCTGTCAACCATTCTCAATGATTAACAACCACCATGATAGTTAAATAAAATTTATTCCTTTGTAGTAGGGAAAAATTGGCTTTTCGCAAAAACCCTATAACCATAGAGCTTTTCCACCAGCCAAATATGCATGTAGAAATAGCCATTGTTCATCATTTCTCTCTATGGTGTGAATTTGCCAGTACATTCAATGTACTGACCCTTTATGGCTGCAACGTCTCATGTTGCAGGAATCTTACGACGAATAAGTGATACGTTAGGGTTACGATTTCTACACTCAACTTTGCCGTTGGTGTTGATGGGAATCCACAACCTTGTTACTTCCGCTAGTACGGATTGAGGTAATAGTATTTACGTTACTTTTTACATGTGATTTACCTCTGTTATAAATCCTCGAGTACTGTGTGTGTCAGCATACCGATCCAGGGATGACACTTAAGCACAGAGACTTGACCGTCTGAGGTCGAGTCGCTACAAGATGGTATCAGAGCACATGTTGACTGTAGGACGTGACCTCTAGAAACCGGCAAGCCCATAGCAAAGATTTTTTCTCTACAACTTTCTTTTCAAAAGGATCTTTTACCTCTCTTCTCTTCTGAGCTTATTCAAATATTCCATTTTAGTGAGACTATACCTTTTCCCCCTTTTGACCACACGAAGATTCGACAGATGAGACCATTTCAAGAAGTACAAGATATCGGACAACTAAGACCATTTGGAATGAAGAGGATTTTACCATACATTATGTGAAAGACTCTGAAGACTAGGAGATTTGAAGGCTCTCAAGAATTCCCAGATTTTATCGGATTTCGGGTTCCGGCAGACCCTTGAGGTTCGAACACTGGGGTGCGCGCGGAGATTTCGCCTCCTACCTACCTGCACTCCTCCGCCTTGCTAGGATCTAAACTATGGAAAGAACAACACAAGAGACACAGGGTTTATACTAGTTCGGGCCACCGTTGTGGTGTAATACCCTACTCCAGTGTGTGGTGTGGTGGATTGCCTCTTGGGCTGATGATGATGAACAATACAAGGAAGAACAGCCTCGCGAGGGTCTGTTCTTGGCTGGGGCGATGAACTGCTGGGAGGAGTTCAGTCACCTTTCTCTCTCTCTCTGATCCTTTCTTTTATCCTTCGATCCCCCTATTTCCTTCCAACTCCCTTTGCTCTGTGGGTGGATGGTCCTATTTATAGAGGCCCTGGTCCTCTTCCCAAATATCGAGCGGGAAGGGAGCCAACAATGGCGGGCTAATTTGAAGGGGGACAGCTAGTATCAGCTATCCTGACAAAAGTATTCTTCGCCTGCGCAAAGCTCTGGTGATGACGTCGTCTTGGGCTCCACGGCGACCTCCATCTCATAGTCCTCCTGGTCTTGGTCTCGTTGCACCGAAATGGCAACCTTTGCCTGATGCCTCGGTACTCCACGGCTGCGCTTGCCCCCTTTGCACCAAAGGGGAAAGGAGGACACAGCGCGGGCTGGCACCCGCCTAGCGCCCTTGGTCGTCATGGCTTGCGTCATGGATTGCCTTTTTTTTATGGACTGCCACCCAGGCTCAAAGGGATCATGAGATTTTTCATACTAGAAACTTCCGTGTGCAGCCACAAGCTATTATGGGCTCTAGCATAGTTGATTAAGTCGTGCGAACTCTTATAGGGTAGACTAGCAGATGTAGGGGAAAGTAGGTGTAACGGTCTATCCATCGTAAGGTGCTAGCGCTTCTGAAAGACTATGTCTCGGTCATCCGTTTATCAAACACCATGTAGTGTGAGAAATCCAACGGAGGCGATCGTGTCCTGTGGGGAAAAGTGCGCAAACCTCTGCAGAGTGTATAAACTAATCATGATTAGCCGTGTCCCCGGTTATGGACATCTTGAGTATCTAGTACTTGGATTATCATGTGAATCTCATCATGTTACTTTAAATTAATTTTGTTGGGTTTAATGATGTTACTTAATTGGGATTGAGAATGCTGTCAACCATTCCCAATGTCCAACAACCACCATGATAGTTAAATAAAATTTATTCCTTTGTAGTAGGGAAAAATTGGCTTTTCGCAAAAAAACCTTATAACCATAGAGCTTTCCACCAGCCAAATATGCATGTAGTGATAGCCTTTATTCATCATTATCCTCTGGTGTGAATTTGCCAGTACATTCAATGTACTGACCCTTTGTGGCTGCAACGTCTCATGTTGCAGGATTATATTACGACGAGTAAGTGATACATTAGGGTTATGATTTCTACACTCAACTTTGCCGTTGGTGTTGATGGGAATCCACAACCTTGTTACTTCCGCTATTTTGGATTGAGGTAATAGTATTTACGTTACTTTATACATGTGATTTACCTCTGTTATAAATCCTCGAGTACTGTGTGTGTCAGCATACCGATCCAGGGATGACACTTAAGCACAGAGACTTGATTCATTCGGGTCGGGTCGCTATAAAGGTATAGCAGTAGATCCCACTAAGGTTGATACCGTGGCAAATTGGGAAGCCCCAACAATAGTTGGAGAGATCCAGAGTTTTCTTGGACTCGCAGGATACTACCGGAGATTCATTGAGAATTTCTCAAAGATTGCAAAGCCTATGACGGAGTTGTTGAAAAAGGATACCAAGTTCATATGGACTGAGGAATGTGAGGCTAGTTTCCAGGAGTTAAAGAAACGTTTGGTTACATCACCTGTGTTGATTTTTCCAGATCAGACCAAGGATTATGAGGTGTATTGCGATGCTTCACGTCGAGGACTTGGAGCAGTGCTTATGCAGGAAGGAAGAGTTGTTTCATATGCCTCACGACAGCTTAAGCCTCATGAGTTGAATTATTCTACGCATGATTTGGAGTTAGCAGCCGTAGTGCATGCATTGAAGACCTGGAGACATTTTCTCATTGGAAACCATTGTGAGGTGTACACGGATCACAAGAGTTTGAAGTATATTTTCACGCAGAAGGAGTTGAATCTCAGGCAAAGGAGATGGTTGGAGCTCATCAAGGATTATGATATGAAATTGCATTATCACCCCGGAAAGGCTAATGTAGTAGCTGACGTGTTGAGCCGTAAGAGCCATGTAACACCCTAATGACGGGAGATTTACCAAGGGAGTTAGCCAAAAATCTTCGTGAGCTATGTTTGGAAATAGTTCCAACAGGCTATGTAGCAGCATTGGAGATTCAGTCTACTTTGATGGATAAGATCAGAGAAGCTCAAAAGACTGACAAGGAGATTGCTTCTATGAAGGAGAACATGAGCAAGGGAAAAGCTAAAGGATTTCGTGAGGATGAGCATGATACCTTATGGTTTGAAGACCGTGTTTATGTACCAAATGATTCGGAGATCTGGAAGTTAATTTTACAAGAGGCCCATGATTCACCATATTCGATTCACCCAGGAAATACCAAGATGTATTTGGATTTGAAGGATACTTTCTGGTGGACTGGAATGAAGAAGGATATTGCAGAGTATGTAGCAGTTTGCGATGTGTGCCAGAGAGTAAAGGCAGAGCATCATAAGCCAGCAGGATTGCTACAGCCATTGCCGATACCCGAATGGAAGTGGGATAAGTTAGGGTTTACCCAGAACTCGTTCAGTCTATGACTCAATATGTGTTGTAGTCGATCGTTTGACAAAGGTAGCTCATTTCATTCCAGTGAAGACTACCTATACCAGTGCAAAGTTGGCAAAGATATACATGACCAGAATCGTATGTTTGCATGGAGTTCCAAGGAGCATTGTATCAGATAGAGGAACCCAGTTTACCTCAAAGTTCTGGAATCAATTGCATGAAACCTTGGGTACCAGACTGGAGTTTAGTACAACGTTCCACCCACAGACAGATGGACAGTCCGAGAGAGTCAATCAGGTTTTGGAGGATATGCTGAGAGCTTGTGCGCTAGATTACGGATCTAGTTGGGACGAGAATTTGCCATATGTAGAGTTCTCTTACAACAACAGTTATCAATCCAGATTGAAGATGGCCCCTTTCGAAGCTTTGTACGGAAGGAGGTGCAGGACCCCATTGTCGTGGGATGAAGTTGGTGACCGTCAGTTGTTTGGACCAGATCTGATAAAGGAGTCTGAACAGAAAGTGAAACTGATTCATGATAGGCTCAAGGTAGCCCAGTCCAGGCAGAAGAGTTATGCTGATTCTAAACGCAAGGAGACAGTTTATGTTGTCGGAGACCGAGTTTATCTTCGAGTATCTCCACTTCGAGGAGTCAAGCGCTTTGGAGTTAAGGGAAAGTTAGCACCACATTTTGTAGGCCCATACAAAGTTTTGGAGCGTATGGGAGAAGTAGCCTATAAGTTGGAGTTGCCTTAAGGATTATCAGGAGTTCACGACGTGTTCCACGTTTCCCAGTTGAAGAAGTGCCACACAGAAATGGCTGACATACCGCTGAGAGATACAGTGCCGCTGGAAGCAATACAGTTGGACAGGTATTTGACCTATGAGGAGAAACCAGTCAAGATTCTAGAATATGCCAGTCGAGTCACCCGCAGCAAGGTTATCAAGTTTTGCAAGGTTCAGTGGAGCCACCACACGGAGGATGAAGCCACCTGGGAACGAGAGGAGGAATTGCTGAAGGACCACCCTCACCTATTTTCTAGCCAACCCGAATCTCGAGGGCGAGATTCATCTTAAGGGGGGTAGGTTTGTAACATCCCAAATTTTCAATTTGGAATGTTATACACTAGATCATCATTGCATATCATATTTTATTTGCATTTTGGTTGATCCTAGAAAATTCTACACGACTCAATGACCCTTGAAGAGAGTTGGGGATTTCGTTATTTTCATATTTGAGTTTTCTCAAATTTTGAAAATAGGATCATTTGATTTTATTTATTTTATCTTCAATTAGTTCTATTACAAAAATATGAGAGAGGGAATAAAATGACTTTCCCAAAATAAAGAAATATTGAGGATTTAATAAAAAATCAAATAAGATTTTACTTGGATTTATTTGCTATTTTATTTGAATTAGGGAAAATGCGCATTTTTCAAAATTGCATTTAGGCCCCAAATAAATGTCATCCTCTGCGGCTTGATTTTAGAAGCCGGTAAAAATTTATTTCGGGATTTTTGGAGTCTGTATATTATTCCTTCATTTTAACGAACGTTCGTCATTTTTCTTTTTCTCGGATTAAATCCGTGATTTTTCAGATCGCGATTCATGATCCGATTTTCGTTTTAGTCTAACTTTTCGCTCGTTTATCGGAATCAGGCGATTCAAGCGCCTGGAGTTTCGTCTCGAAACCCCTCTTTCCATTTAACCAACTCAAACAAGTTTTTTCCACTGTAAAAATTTCCCTAGATCCAGAATAGTAAACGAAGCCTGTTTCTTTTGCCGTTTGTCTTTCATTGCTTCGTTCGATTTGATTTCTTTTGCCAACCGGAGTTCTTAAGTTGAACTTTCTGGTTAGATCTTTTATTTGAGTTTTACCTGTGCATTAGTTGAGTACTTATTGTATGCTTGTTTGTTTGCGATAGAGTACCCGGAGTGCGCCGCTTGCTACTTCGAATCGCTAGGTTTTGCGGATCATCAGCAAGGCAAGTAACACTTTGATCATACCTCCTACTACCCTAGTTTTATTGCATTAGATCAATCCTCACACATTGCATGATTAGGATCTAATTAAATTGTGGCTTGGGAAGTAGTTGAGGTAGTACCTATTACCTGTTATTGCCAAACCTTTGGGAGTTACTTCTACGTTTGCTTATTGTGCCATGCTATGCTAGTAGACGTGGATTGGGTGAGTGTATCCATGACAGATGTGAGATTGTTAAATTAATGGTTTATCTAAGGTGGCAACTTAAATACACATCTGGGTGGATTGAGGCATCTGGGTATTCCAGCGATTGCCTGTTTTTCTTTTGGACCGCCACCCAGGCTCAAAGGGATCATGAGATTATTCATGCTAGAAACTTCCGTGTGCAGCCACAAGCTACTATGGGCTCTAGCATAGTTGATTAAGTTGTGCGAACTCTTACAGTGGTAGACTAGAAGATGTAGGGGAAAGTAGGTGTAACGGTCTACCTGATCGTAAGGTGCTAGTGCTTCTGAAAGACTATGTCTCGGTCATCCGTTTCTCAAACACCATGTAGTGCGAGAAACCAAACGGAGGCGATCGAGTCTTGTGGGGAAAAGTGCGCAAACCTCTGCAGAGTGTATAAACTAATCATGATTAGTCGTGTCCCCGGTTATGGACATCTTGAGTATCTAGTAATTGGATTATCATGTGAATCTCATCATGTTACTCTAAAATTAATTTTGTTGGGTTATGTTTAATGATGATGCTTAATTGGGATGGAGAATGCCGTCAACCATTCTTAATGTTTAACAACTACCATGATAGTTAAATAAAATTTATTCCTTTGCAGTAGAGAAAAACTGGCTTTACGCAAAACTATAACCATAGAGATTTCCACCAGCCAAATATGCATATAGAATAGCCTATTTCATTCCATTACTCTCTAGGTGTTACTTTGCCAGCATATTCCATGTGCTGACCCGTTTCGGGCTGCAACGTTAATGTTGCAGACTTTTCAGACGACGATTAAGGTGCTTTTTGGTCGTGGTTCTATACTCAGTGATGCCATTGGAGTTGATGGACTCACTTATCTTCCAAGCCTTCCGCTGTTATCGTTATTAGATGGCCTTAAGCCATATTTATTGTAATAAGTTCTCTTTTGAGCCACTCAATGTAATAAGTGTGTGATTGCTACTCTGTTATAAATCCTTCAAGTACTGTGTGGTGTCAGCATTACTGATCCAGGGATGACACCTGAGCACAGAGATTGGACCGTTTGAGGTCTGGTCGCTACAAGTGCCCTGTATACAGACAAGAAGAGGTGATCCATCGGAATAAGTTGACAGGCGCCACTGAGTATATGGGTCCTGCTCGTCCTCATGCTTGTAAAAAAATTCAAGTATAGGTGGTGGAATGTTCACAGGACCTTGGAAACACAATAAGGTTAATTAATAAAGGGAAACTAGCTAACCCGCATGCATGTGGATGAAACAATTATAATTACAATGGAAGACAAACATACCAAAAGCATCAGGATTCCATGCAAAAACAGTGCCACGAGTGGTGGTAGCAAACACAAGACCCTCGTATTGAATTGCATCACAGTACTCATCCGTGTACAGAAATTGATTGTTCAGCAATATCCATCGAGGCGTGGAAGTAAGGACGGCAACAAGCTTGTCGAAGATAGCAACAACTTCATAGTTCGTGTAATCCCAGGAGCAGTTGGGAACTCGACAAATTGCTATCTTCCATAGACGACAGTCACCGTGATCGTATTTGAACTCACGTAGAATACCGATGTACTCAGCCTCTGGGCAATCGTCTGAGATTTTTGGAAGTGGAACCCGGTGACGAGTGTACACATTCACAAGTTCCCACTCGCATTTGTACCCAATATAAACAACCCAATGTCCATTTGTGC
This sequence comes from Triticum urartu, assembly GCF_056163025.1. Lineage (NCBI taxonomy): Eukaryota > Viridiplantae > Streptophyta > Magnoliopsida > Poales > Poaceae > Triticum > Triticum urartu. Next base: position 223,018,160 of record NC_141877.1, on the reverse strand, counting down.
CTGCCCAAGCCTTGCCCTTAAGCGATGGCATCTTAACATCATACGTATCATTATCAAGCGGCATCAACTTACACAAGGCGAGGCTTCCCTCGTCCCCGCGCTAGTCAGCAGGGTCACGATGAAGAAGATAGGGGAGATCAAACCGCTCCTGGACCCTTGGGTTCCTTGTAATGATGTTATTAGTTGAGTCGAGAATGGTCTCGAACGAACCTGCCATGCTAGCCGAGGTGATGATGTCGCACTGATCATTGAGTTCCTCCATCGCGTCATCATTTAGATCGGGGCAAGAATAACGGGGTCGTTTCCAGCCTGTTCCCTCCATGGAGAAGACGATCAAACAATGGTAGAAGGAAGGGTGAATGCAAATGGAGGAGGGAGGAAGAGCGTGCGACAGCAGTTTGAAATCGAGAGGAAAAGGCGAAGAGCCGGTGGACGGTTGCCACGGTACACGAAGAGGCACCTGGGGAGCGAACGGTTGCCACAGAGGTCACACACTGACGACAAGGGCCGAGTGAACCACATGCGTATATCGCACACACCTTGATCTGGCTAACCGTTTCTTTTGTGTTGTCTAATCAAAAACAGTTCATTTGAGTGAACCGTATGTTGTATATCACACACACCTTCATCTGGCTGCCCGTTTCTTTTGTGTTGCCTAATCACAAACAGTTCATCCGAGCAAACTGTATAATGTGTATCGCATATGCCTTCATCTGGCTGCCCGTTTCTTTTGTTCCTCCTCATCGCAAATAGTTAATTGAACTGAACCGCATGCCCGTCATCACACACGCAACTAAGATCTGAACTGTGTTTGATGCATCCGTCATCGCAAACGTTTTATAAATTTTTGACGGTTTTCATACACCACTGTTTGCGATTATTGCATCGCACACAGTTTCTCGAAGGGTCTCTGATCGTAGTGTCGCGTTAGCAGCATCCTGCAGTATTGTACCCATAGGGTTCTTATAAGCAGTTCTATAAGCCCACAAAGCATTATCAAGTTTCTTAGACCAATTCTTTCTAGATCTATTAACAGTCTTTTGCAAAATTAATTTGATCTCTCTATTGCTCAATTCTACTTGACCACTAGACTGAGGATGATATGGAGATGCAATTCTATGGTTGACATCATATTTAGCAAGCATTTTATGGAAAGCACCATGATTAAAATGTGAACCACCATCAGTCATTAAATATCCAGGGACTCCAAACCTCGGAAAAATAACTTCTTTAAGCATCTTAATAGAAGTGTTATGATCAACACTACTAGTTGGAATAGCTTCTACCCACTTAGTATCATAATCAACAGCAACTAAAATATGTCTATACCCATTAGAGGAAGGAAAAGGTCCCATATAATCAAAGCCCCAAACGTCAAATGGTTCAATGACAAGTGAATAGTTCATAGGCATTTCCCGACGTCTACTAATATTACCAATTCTTTGGCATTCATCACAAGATAAGACAAAACTTACGGGCATCCTTAAAGAGAGTGGGCCAATACAACCCGAATTGCAATACCTTATGTGCAGTTCTATCTCCAGCGTGGTGTCCACCGTAAGAATCGGAGTGACACTTGCGTAGGATCTGTCCCTGTTCATGCTCAGGTACACAACATCCAATAACACCATCTACTCCTTCTTTATAAAGGTGTGGATCATCCCAAAAGTAATGTCTTAAATCATAGAAAACCTTTTTATTTTGCTGGTATGTGAAACTAGGTGGTATAAATTTAGCAACAATATAATTAGCATAATCAGCATACCATGGAATATTATGAGAAGCATTTATGAAATTTAATTGTTCATCAGGAAAGCTATCATCAATAGGTAGTGGGTCATCAAGGAAATTTTCTAACCTAGACAAGTTGTCTGCTACGGGGTTCTCAGCTCCCTCTGTATCAATAATATGCAAATCAAATTCTTGTAACAAGAGAACCCATCTAATAAATCCAGGTTTAGCATCTTCCTTTTCCATAAGATATTTAATAGCAGCATGATCAGTGTGAACTGTTAGTTTGGAATCAACAATATAAGATATGAACTTATCACAAGTAAATACAACTGCTAGAAATTATTTTTCAGTAGTGGCATAATTTCTCAGGGCACTGTTTAGAGTTTTAGTAGCATAATGAATAACATTCAATTTCTTATGAACTCGTTGTCCTAGAACAACACCAATAGCATAATCACTGGCATCACACATAATCTCAAAGGGTAAATTCCAATCAGGTGGCTGAACAATAGGTGCAGAAATCAAGGCTTTCTTAAGTATTTCAAATGATTCTACACAATCATCATAAAAAACAAAAGGAACATCTTTTTGCAAGAGATTAGTGAGAGGCCTAGAAATTTTTAGAGAAGTCTTTAATAAATCTCCTATAGAAACCAACATGACCAAGGAAACTTCTTATACCTTTGATATCTTTAGGACACGACATCTTTTCAATAGCATCTACTCTAGCTTTATCAACTTCAATACCTCTTTCAGAGATTTTATGCCCCAAGACAATGCCTTCATTAACCACAAAGTGGCACTTCTCCCAATTCAATACAAGGTTAGTTTCTTCACATCTCTGCGAAACTCGATCAAGGTTGCTTAAGAAACCATCACAAGAAGTTCCGTAAACGGAGAAATCATCCATGAAAACCTCAACAATCTTTGCACAAAAGTCAGAGAATATAGCAGTCATACATCTTTGAAAGGTGGCAGGTGCATTGCATAAACCAAAAGGCATACGTCTATAAGCAAAGGTACCGAAATGTCAAGTACAAGTGGTTTTCTCTTAATCATCTTTTGACATGGGTATTTGAGAGAAAGCAGAATAACCATCAAGAAAGCAAAAATGAGTATGTTTGGAGAGGTAGAGGGTAATTATATTTTCTAGCATTTGATCAATCCTTAGGCAGATGGATCAGATCTCCAGGTGGGCGAGGTTGCAGGATGACCTGCAAGCCTCGTTTGAACAGTCTACCGACGTCATCTGGCAACTAAATGAGAGCAATGCAAAGCTCCGGGACGAGCGCGACCTGCTCAGGGCGAAGATCGTCGGAAGTGCGGAGCAGCAGGAGTAGACCACTGCCTTGTTGAAGAGGACCGGCATCATCGTTGAGAAACTTAAGGACGAGAATGCCATGCTACGCATCGAGCGCAGAAGGCTGGTGGAGGAATCCATGGATGCTCTCAACCAGCATCTTGAGGACAAGAAAGAGCTTGTCGCCGCCCGCCGCGGAGACTAGTTGTCTTCCTTCTTCTTTTGCCCTTGTGTATATCAGGCGTTGCCGCATGTGGCTTTTTTAATTATGTTTATAAATATGTAAGACTATTATTATCCAATGTCATCGTCCTTATATTCGTCATGCTTGCTATAAGTCACAGTTGATGCTATATAGGTCCGTCGGATCTTACATCAAGATCCGTGCAAAACTTTCTTTTCAGATTTTCATTTTTCTCTCTTAAATCTCAATCCAGTGAGACATATAGCCACGCCGTAGAACATGTGCTCGGGCGCCATTAATGGATATGTTGGGAGGGAGGTGCGCGACGTGTAGTGGTCAAAAGGGCTCTCCTCCCGATGAGCATGCGCAGGGGTCTGATCGCACGCCTCCCGTACTCAAATAGCTACCCCGCACGACACCTCCTAGCCAATAAAAAGGGGGACGCATGGCCGCACGTAATTGCTAAGTCGAACACCCATGGTTTCAATAATACTTGTGTTTCCGATTTGTAGCGTAACAGCACTTGTTCCAAAATGACTTTGTTGATTGTTAATGTGTGCGCCATTGCAAATCGGACAGAAAAATTACCATAGCATGTTGGTGCCATGTCATGAGACCATGCCAAGTTTCATGATTTTTAGGTATGTTTTTGTTGGGGATCGTAGCAGAAATTCAAAATTTTCCTACGTGTCACCAAGATCAATCTATGGAGAGACTAGCAACGAGAGAGAGGAGTGCATCTTCATACCCTTGAAGATCGCAATGCGGAAGCGTTACAAGAACGCGGATGAAGGAGTCGTACTCGTAGCGATTCAGATCGCGGTCGATTCCGATCTAAGCGCCGAACAACGGCGCCTCCGCGTTCAACACACGTACAGCCTGGTGACGTCTCCCACGCCTTGACCCAGCAAGGAGAGAGGGAGAGGTTGGGGAAGACTCCGTCCAGCAGCAGCACGATGGCGTGGTGGTGGTGGAGTGCGGGACTCCAGCAGGGCTTCGCCAAGCACTACGAGAGACAAGGAGGGAGAGAGGTAGGGCTGCGCCAAGAGAGAGATCAAATCATGTGTTGGGCAGCCCCCAATACCTCAAGTATATATAGGGGAAGGGGAGGGGCTGCGCCCCCATCTAGGGTTCCCTCCCTAGGGGTGGCGGCAGCCCCAAAACTCATCTAGGGTTGCGGCCAAGGGGGGGAGAGGGGGGCGCCCTAGGGTGGGCCTTAAGGCCCATCTGGACCTAGGGTTTGCCCCCTCCCACTCTCCACGTGCCTTGGGCCTTGGTGGGGGGCGCACTAGCCTACCTGGGGCTGGTCCCCTCCCACACTTGGCCCACACAACCTTCTGGGGCTGGTGGCCCCACCTGGTGGACCCCCGCGACCCTCCCGGTGGTCCCGGTACGTTACCGATAGCACCTGAAGCTTTTCTGGTGACCAAAACGGGACTTCCCATATATAAATCTTTACCTCCGGAACTCCTCGTGACATCCGGGATCTCATCCGGGACTCCTAACAACATTCGGTAACCGCGTACATACTTTCCCTATAACCCTAGCATCATCGAACCTTAAGTGTGTAGACTCTACGGGCTCGGGAGTCATGCAGACATGGCCGAGACAACTCTCCGGTCAATAACCAATAGCGGGATTTGGATACCCATGTCGTCTCCCACATGCTCCACGATGATCTCATCGGATGAACCACGATATCAAGGATTCAGTCAATCCCGTATACAATTCCCTTTGTCTACCGGTATAGCCCTTGCCCGAGATTCGATCGTCGGTATCCCGATACCTTGTTCAATCTCATTACCGGCAAGTCTCTTTACTCGTTCCATAACACATCATCCCGTGATCAACTCCTTGGTCACATTGTGCACATTATGGTGATGTCCTACCGAGTGGGCCCACAGATACCTCTCCGTTACACGGAGTGACAAATCCCAGCCTCGATTCGTGCCAACCCAACAGACACTTTCGGAGATACCCGCAATGCACCTTTATATCCACCCAGTTACGTTGTGATGTTTGGTACACCCAAAGCATTCCTACGGTATCCGGGAGTTGCACAATCTCATGGTCTAAGGAAATGATACTTGACATTAGAAAAGCTTTGGCATACGAACTACACGATCTTGTGCTAGGCTTAGGATTGGGTCTTGTCCATCACATCATTCTCCTAATGATGTGATCCCGTTATCAACGACATCCAATGTCCATGGTCAGGAAACCGTAACCATCTATTGATCAACGAGCTAGTCAACTAGAGGCTTACTAGGGACATGGTGTTGTCTATGTATCCACACATGTATCTGAGTTTCCAATCAATACAATTCTAGCATGGATAATAAACGATTATCATGAACAAGGAAATATAATAATAACTAATTTATTATTGCCTCTAGGGCATATTTCCAACAGTTTTGGAATTACAGGAATTAAGAAACCAAGCTTCTCAACCTTTCCGGCCGAGCCACAACGCCAGAGGTTTGAATTTCACTCCCATCTCTTGCATGGGACCTAGAAATCCACCCAAGGACACACATGTGATTTTTCAAACAACTTTGGTGCACTGGAGCATGTGCTTGTAGTTCAAATTTGAATTATGCACATTAGATGCCCAGAAACTCAATTAATGTACAAAAAAGGCCAAACGAACCCGAAATAATTCCAAAATTTAGCACGATACTTCTATTTGGTCTAATCTGGCTGTGTAAAAAAATTAAGGCGGGAGAAGGTAGTGTACGTATGTTGTTTCGCACATGGAGGTGACACGTTCCCTCTCGGAACCACGAGCCTTCTTGAGGGAAGCTCCGGTTTGCAAGAAGCTTACACCAAAGCTTGTCCCAATTCGACCAAAAAAAATTACCACAGCATGTTGGTGCCATGTCATGACACCATGCCAAGTTTCATGATTTTCAGGCGTGTTTTGGAATTACAGGAATTAAAAAACCAAGTTTCTCAATCTTTCCGGCCGAGCCACGACGCCCAGATGTTTGAATTTCACTCCCGTCTCTTGCATGGGACCTAGAAATTCACACAAGGACACACACATGATTTTTCAAATAACTTTGGTGCAGTTGAGCTTGTGCTTGTAGTTCAAATTTGAATTATCCACATTAAATGCCCAGAAACTCAATTAATGTATAAAAAAGGCGAAACGAGCCCGGAATAATTCCAAATTTTAGCACGGTACTTCTATTTGGTCTAATCTGGATGTGTAAAAAAATTAAGGTGGGAGAAGGAAGTGTACGTATGTCATTTCGCACACGGAGGTGATACGTTCCCTCTCGGAACCACGAGCCTTCTTGAGGGAAGCTCTGGTTTGCAAGAAGCTTACACCAAATCTTGTCCCAATTCGGCCAAAAAAATTACCGCAGCATGTTGGTGCCATGTCATGACACCATGGCAAGTTTCATGATTTTCAGGTGTGTTTTGGAATTACAGGAATTAAAAAACCAAGTTTCTCAATCTTTCCGGCCGAGCCACGACGCCCAGATGTTTGAATTTCACTCCCATCTCTTGCATGGGACCTAGAAATTCACACAAGGACACACATGTGATTTTTGAAACAACTTTGGTGCATTGGAGCCTGTGCTTGTAGTTCAAATTTGAATTATGCACATTAAATGCCCAGAAACTCAATTAATGTATAAAAAAGGCGAAATGAGCCCGGAATAATTCGAAAATTTATCATGGTACTTCTATTTGGTCTAATCTGACTGTGTAAAAAAATTAAGGCGGGAGAAGGCAGTGTACGTATGTCGTTTCGCACACGGAGGTGACATGTTCCCTCTCAGAACCACGAGCCTTCTTGAGGGAAGCTCCGGTTTGCAAGAAGCCTACACCAAAGCTTTTCCCAATTCGGCCAAAAAAATTACCGCAGCATGTTGGTGCCATGTCATTAGACCATGCCAAGTTTGATGATTTTCAGGCGTGTTTTGGAATTGCAGGAATTAAAGAACCAAGTTTCTCAATCTTTCCGTCCCAGCCACAACGCCCAGATGTTTAAATTTCACTCCCATCTCTTGCATGGGACCTAGAAATTCACCCAAGGACACACATGTGATTTTTCAAAAAACTTTGGTGCACTGGAGCCTGTGCTTGCAGTTCAAATTTGAATTATGCACATTAAATGCCCAGAAAATCAATTAATGTATAAAAAGGTGAAACGAGCCCGGAATAATTCCAAAATTTAGCACAGTACTTCTATTTGGTCTAATCTGGCTGTGTAAAAAAATTAATGCAGGAGAAGGCAGTGTATGTATGTCGTTTCGCACATTGAGGTGACACGTTCCCTCTCGAAACCACGAGCCTTCTTGAGTGAAGCTCCGGTTTGCAAGAAGCCTACACCGAAGCTTGTCCCAATTCGGCCAAAAAAATTACCGCAGCATGTTGGTGCCATGTCATGACACCATGCCAAGTTTCATGATTTTCAGGCATGTTATGGAATTATAGGAATTAAAAAACCAAGTTTCTCAATCTTTCCGGCCGAGCCACGATGCCCAGATGTTTGAATTTCACTCCCATCTCTTGCATGGGACCTAGAAATTCACCCAAGGACACACATGTGATTTTTGAAACAACTTTGGTGCACTCGAGCCTGTGCTTGTAGTTCAAATTTGAATTATGCACATTAAATTCCTAGAAACTCAATTAATGTATAAAAAAGGCCAAACGAACACGGAATAATTCCAAAATTTAGCACGATACTTCTATTTGGTCTAATCTGCCTGTGTAAAAAATTAAGGCGGGAGAAGGCAGTGTACGTATGTCGTTTCGCACACGGAGGTGACACGTTCCCTCTCGGAACCAGGAGCCTTCTTGAGGGAAGCTCCGGGTTGCAAGAAGCTTACACCAAAGCTTGTCCCAATTCGGCCAAAAATATTACTGCAGCATGTTGGTGCCATGTCATGACACCATGCCAAGTTTCATGATTTTTAGCCATGTTTTGGATTTACAGGAATTAAAAAACCAAGTTTCTCAATCATTCCAGCCGAGCCACGACACCCAGATGTTTGAATTTTATTCCCATTTCTTACATGGGACCTATAAATTCACCCAAAGACACACATGTGATTTTTCAGCAAACTTTGGTGCATTGGAGCATGTGCTTGTAGTTTGAATTTGAATTATGTACATTAAATGCCCCAAAACTCAATTAATGCATAAAAAATGCTAAACGAACCCAGAATAATTCCAAATTTAAACATGACACTCATGCACTAGTTGCATGTTCATTGTGCGTAAATGTTCTAGCAATTCAAACACCATCCTTTCCCTCCGTAACACCATTTTGTCTTTCAAAACATAACGAAAAAATCAGGTATACCACAAACAGTTTACTAGAAAGAATCGTGTGGGATGTGATATAAAATATGTAGGTGCACCGTCTTGTCTGGCTTACGCAGGAAGCTTCGTCATCTATAGTCCACCGCCCCAGCTTGAACCACACTTGCGCACCAGTTTCTCGCGGCACCGAGCGAAATTTTTTTGCCACCACAAAAATATCTATCTCCCCGCCCCCTCCCTCCTACCAAAAGCCACATTTCCACCGTTCCTCCTTGATTTCCAAGTTCAAACCTTCACTACTGCTTACGGGTAGCTCAGCCTCCTCGCCAGCTACCCTTCTTCTTGCAGCGTCGCCTCCTCGCCGGTGACCCTTCTTCTTGCAGCATCGCCTCCTCGTCGGTGACCCTTCTTCTTGCTGCGCGGCCTCCTCGCCGCCAACCCTTCTTCTTGCTGCCCGGCTTCGTCGATATGGTCAGGTAATCCACACCCCACCCACACCATCCTCCTCCTTTCCCGTCCAACATGCCCCAATTGACGGAGCGACACCTTCCACCAAAATCACTGCCCCCTCCTCCAATTAAGCGCCACCCACATCCATTTACATGAAGTATAATGTGGAGGTGAGTAGCATGCGGCCGCACGCGCGAACGAGGTCGCTATGGCTGACACGCGTATCGACCGCCAGATCTTGGAGGAGCACCTCATCTTCGAGGCCACCGTCGACACCGCCGCATAGTTGTCTACTTTAAAATACAGTTCATGATGTTTTCTCGAGGCCACCGCCAGTGCCTTCTTGTGATTTGTCCTCTGTAATGTTAATATGCAATCTGATGTTCAGTTACTAGTTTGGTCCTCTGAAATGTAATGTTCAGTTAACACTTTGGTCCAACAATTGCTACATTTCGTAGTACTATTCTCAAGCATTCTTTGTTTTGTTAACTGTCTTATCTTCTCATACATGTTTCTACTCTGCAATGTCGTGCTCAGTTAACTATTTTGGTTCATTTTGTCTGCTATCCATTTAACTGTTTGGTTTAGTTCTGCAATTTGATTTTCATTTGTTGTGGGTACAATTTTGAATTGTTATTCATGTGACACCAATCGAATTTGGTTATACTCCATACATATTCTACTGATAGTATGGCAACTCTCAGTTAGCCTGATCAAGATCTTCCTTATGTGTGTTGCAGGGAAACAATGGGAGATACTACGGTTTACTATCGAGGTTTGTTCAAGCAGGGTCCTTTAGCCTATAACACATTATTGTGCAGTTGCAGGAATCATTCTAACATTTAGGTTTCTTACAATTTTGTCTTGCACATGTAGGTCCTGCTGTCAGAGGCTTAGACCCACTGTTCAAACCATTTTGCATATGGGGAAATGAGATGTCCATGAATATCTGTCAAGTCAGGAAACTCAGAAAGATTGTTAGGCTGAAGAAGCTTGCGACGAATAACAACACGATCTTTGTTTGCACAATGAAGAAGACATCAATCAACTATAGGATGATACCAACTCTTTTACCTAGTTTTTACCCCTTGCGCCATTTCAAAATTTACAACAGCGATTTATGCATAGCTTTGTTTTCAGTACTTTTCAAAGCAGTTCGCTGATGATCACCTCTCAAACCACCTGCATGGTCAAGAGGCGAGGAAGGTATTCATTCAACACCCATGGTACAACATTGAAGTCTTGCTGAAGAGGACGAAGGTTGGACGGGCAATTATCCATAGCCACTGACCTAAAGTTGCAAGGATATTCAACATCACTAAAGGCTCAATATTTGCCTTCCGCTTCTGCAGTTTCCCAGATGAGATTCATCTGTCTATTTACCGTGTATGATGCTACTTTCCAAAGGTTTTTGATGCTGCATGTGAAACTTGGTGCTGTTGTGTAATGGCGTAACTGAGTGCCGAAGCTATCTGATGTAATTCGATTATGAAATCCTGGTTGCTTTTATACGGATATGAAATATCTGGCATGTTTTATAAGAAATATCAGTTGGATTAGTACATGGATTATCAATAATAGGCCAATTACCCTGCTTATTGGGGTTTTCTATTGCAAACGGTTACTCAGACAGCACCATGGGCGATGAACTCAAACAACCCGCACGGTTTCTAGAAAGTAGGTGTGTTCAATCAACTAACAATCACACACGGCTTCCGGCAGTGAACTGTTTGCGTTAGGCCACCTTGCACAAACGTTTCCACACAACGAACTGTGTGGGATGTACATACCTACGGAAATGATTTTCTGGGATTCACCGTGTGGGATGTACATACCTATGGAAATGATTTCTGGGATTCACCGTGTGGGATGTACATACCTACAGAAATGATTGGGTTTCCATGCCTCGCCCGATCACACACGGCCCCAGCCTAGGTCCCACGAGGGCCTATCCCTGACGATTTCTAGGTCGTGTGGGAAGGACCCCCCTATCGCCCACACTCACTTGGCGACGGTTCCAAATGCTGTCGTGGAAAGGGGGTTTTAAACCATTTGTTTAGGACGTCGTTGTACTAGTGCCCCTCTGGTTCTTTCTTCGCCCAATATTTTTTATATATTCCAAAAACATGCTTTGTGAAGTTTTAGGACTTTTGGAGATGTGCAGAATAGGTCTCTAATATTTGCTCCTTTTCTAGTCCCGAATTCTAGCTGCCGGCATTCTCCATCTTCATGTAAACCTTGTAAAATAAGAGAGAATAGGCATAAGTATTGTGATATAACGTGTAATGACAACCCATAATGAATTAAATATCAATATGAAGCATGATGCAAAATGGATGTATCAATTAGACTACTTGAGAAAATAAAAACTTATCATTTTTACAACTTTAGTTGTAGGAAAGTTTTAGCAATTCTACCAAGTCAAGTGACACCCTACACATGCAAGTCTAAGAGTAGTGCAGCGGAAATTAAGACTTTGCATATGTAAATGAGGGATCGGAGAGATTAAACACAATGAAGACACGATGATTTTTGGTATGGTTCCGATAGGTGGTGCTATCGTACATCCATGTTGATGGAGACTTCAACCCATGAAGGGTAACAACTGCATGAGTCCACCGAGGGCTCCAGCCATGAAGAGTCCACAAAGAAGCATTCTTGTCTATTCCACCATGGCTTCCGTCCATGAAGGACTAGCATCGCTCGTGGTAGGTCTTCACGAAGTATCTCCTTGGCCTTAAAAACTCCTTGGTTCAACTCCACAAGATGTTATAGGCTCCAAAGTGACACCTAACCAATCTAGAAAACACCACTCTCCAAAAGGTAATAGATGGTGTTGTTGATGATGAATGATATGTCTCCAATGTATCTATAATTTTTTCTTGTTCCATGCTATTATAGTATCAATCTTGGATGTTTTATATGCAATTATTGCTATTTTATATCTTCTTCTTGGACTAACCTATTAACCTAGTGCCTAGTGCCAGTTGTTGTTTTTTTGCCTGCTTTTGATTTTCCAGGAAATTAGTACCAAACAGAGTCCAAATGCTACGAAACTTTTTGACGATTTTTTCTAGACAAGATAGACCCTAGAAGCTTCGGGAGGAGACCAGAAGGCAAACAAGGAGACGTCAAGGAAACAGGGCACGCTGATACGTCTCTGCCGTATCTACTTTTCCTAACGCTTTTCGTCTTGTTTTGGACCATAATTTGCATGATTTGAATGAAACTAACTCGGACTGACGTTGTTTTCAGCAGAACTACCATGGTGTTGTTTTTTGTGCAGAAATAAAAGTTCTCGGATTGGAACAAAACTTTGTGAGGATTTTTTATACAATAAAAGAGAATTTCTGGAGCCAAGAACCACTGGAGGAGGGCACCTGGGTGGGCACAACCCACCAGGCACGCGCTCCCCTCCAAGCGCGCCCAAGTGGGTTGTCCCCACCTGGTGGCCCCGCAGACTACCACCCTGATACTATAAAATCACATATTTGGAGAGAGAATTCAGGGAGAAAGAATTATCGCATTTCACGAGATGGAGCCGCCACCACCTCCTGTTTTTCATCGGGAGGCCAGATCTGGAGTCCGTTTGGGGCTCTGGAGAGTGGGATCTTCGATCTTCGTCATCACCAACCCTTCTCCATTGCCAATTCCATGATGCTCCCTCCCGGAGCGAGTAATTCCTTCGTAGGCTCGCTGGTCGGTGAGGAATTTTATGAGATTCATTATGTAATCGAGTTAGTTTTGTTAGGGCTTGATCCCTAGTATCCATTATGTTCTGAGATTGATGTTGCTATGACTTTGCCATGCTTAATGCTTGTCACTTTGGGCCCGGGTGCCATGATTTCAGATATGAACCATTTAGGTTATCACCATTATATCTATGTTCTTGATCCGATCTTGCAAGTTATAGTCACCTACTACGTGCTGTGATCCGACAAACCCGGAGTGACAGAAGTCGGGACACTTCCCGGTGATGACCGTAGTTTGACGAGTTCATGTATTCACTATGTGCTAATGCTTTGTTATAGTTCTCAATTAAAAGGAGGCCTTAATATTCCTTAGTTTCAAATAGGACCCCGTTGCCACGGGAGGGTAGGGATGTCATGCAAGTTCTTTCCATAAGCACGTATGATTATTTACAGAATATATGCCTAGATTATATTTATGAACTGGAGCTAGTGTCGTATCGCCCTAGGTTATGACTATTATATGATGAATATCATCCAATGAATTCACTGATCCAATGCCTACTAATTTCTCTCATATTGATCTTGCTAAGTTACTACTACTATTGATACTATTGCACTTGCTACAAAATCATTACTATCATTGTTACCGTTACTATTCCTGTTGCTACTACTACCAAAACTATCATACTACTTTGCTACTGATCACGTTGTTGCAGATAATTAATCTCCAGGTGTGGTTGAATTGACAACTCAACTGCTAATACTTCCAAATATTCTTTGGCTCCCCTTGTATTGAATCAATAAATTTGAGTTGAATACTCTACCCTCGAAAACTGTTGCGACCCCTATACTTATGGGTTATCAAGACCTTTTTCTAGCGCCGTTGCTGGGGAGCATAGCTATATTTGTTGAGTCACTTGGGATTATTATCAAATTATCACTATGAAGAATCTGAAGGATGCTATGACTAAGATTTTTCCCTCTAAGACGAGGGGAGGTAAGGAACTGCCATCTAGCTCTGCACATGATTCACCTTCTGTTATAAGTAGACTTGCAACACCACCACATGCTATTAATCTTGATATGTCACAAGTCATTGATGATGCTACTTCTGCTATGAATGATATTCATGATGATGCTAGCACCTTGCTTGATGATAACGTGCCATTAGGTAAATTTCTTGATGAACTAATTGCTTGAACTAAAGCTTTTGTGAATGTTGAAGCTGATGAAATTATTGAAACTGATGAAGAGCTTGAAACTAAAAATCTTCAAACACCTACTAAATCTAGTTCTCCTAGATATGAATTGCCTAAGATACCAGAAGGTTATGTTATGGATGAGGAGACAACTAGAGACTTTCTTGCTTGCAATGATAGGAATGATCTTAAGAAATTATTATGCAAACTGAAATAAAAATCTTTGAATGCTAGAATGAAATGTGATTCTAAGTTTGCTACTTCACCTATCTTTTTTGATGATAAGGATTATGAATTCTCTATCGGCCCAAAGTTAATTACTATGGTTGAATCTGATCCTTTCCATAGTTATGAAACTGAAACTGTTGTGGCACATCTTACTAAGTTAAATGACATAGCCACCCTTTTTGCTCATGATGAGAAAATTCGCTACTATTATATTCTCAAATTATTTCTGTTCTCATTAAAGGGTGATGCTAAGATATGGTACAATACTCTTGCTCCTGGTTGTGTGTGTAGCCCCTAGGATAAGATTTATTACTTCTCTGAAAAATATTTTCCTACTCATAAGAAATAAGCTTCCCTACAGGAAATATTTAACTTTGTGCAAATTGAAGAAGAGAGTCTCCCACAAGCTTGGGGGAGGCTTCTCCAATTTCTTAATGCTTTGCCTGATCATCCTCTTAAGAAAAATGAAATACTTGATATCTTCCATAATGGACTAACCGATGCTTCTAGGGATTTCCTAGATAGTTGTGCTGGTTGTGTTGTCAGGGAACGAACTGTTGGACAAGATGAAGAACTATTGAATAACATATTGAAAAATTATGATGATTGGACTCTTCCCGAACCACCGCTTAAACCTACTTCAAAGAAGAGGGGTATCTTATATCTCAGTCCTAAATAGGTATGCAAGAGGCAAAGAAATCTATGAAAGAAAAAGGTAGTAAGCTGAGGATGTAAAATTTTTACCTCCTATTGAAGAAACACATGGGCTTCCAACACCACCACGCACTAGTACGCGTCGGTGCTATATAAATGGTTTTTAACCCCTTTCCGCGTCGGCATTTGGAACCGTCGCCAAGCGAGTGTGGGTGGTAGAGGGTCCTTCCCACATGACCCAGAAACCATTGGGGATAGGGAGCCTTGATGCATAAAGTTGTCCCTATATAACCGTTTCCGATATCTCGAATATCCCAAACTCTTCCTCCTTGCTACTCGTTTGTGCTCTCATTGCCATCACAGTCGGGGTTTTGTGGTTTTACCTAAAACCAGGCAGATTCCTGGCATGGGAGTTTTCTAGGCACATACTAAACTGGCTCTACGTTTATGATGCCTCGCACATCACAAACAGTTCATGATTATAAACCGTGTACGATAGGCAGACAATCACGCACATTTAGTTTTCCTACACGGTATGTGATAGTGTCTGACATCACACACGCTTTGCAAATGACAACTATGTGCATTGTTACACACATTTCCTCTATGTGAACCATGTCAGATTATGATGTATACCGCACAAGCTGTGCTTTATTGACCGTGTGAGCCGTAATGACCTGCACACCGTAATTTCGCCCTAATTTAATTGCTGCTATTTAAAAGTGTACCTAATTTGAACTTGAAAGTAGGCTATAGCTTTATTCATATCCATCAGGTTCAAACAACCAATGCATTATTTGATTCACGGGTACATATGTTTAAGAATTACATATGCACCAAATAAAGAATGATGAACTAGGGTTCTATACTTGTACTATTACAGATGGTAAAGAAAGAGGCAACAGACATTCTGGTTGATGAACAAGGTGAAGCAGAATGGCCCTATTGTGCTCTCCTGGATGCAGAAGGCACGCACGACTCTAGTCCAACCCCTTGTGATGGCCGACCGTTAATCATGTAGTTTGAGAGGTAATATTGAGTAAACTGCTTCAGGATCCACTGCAAAGGAAAAAAGATTTAGACATTGTCATCTAACACAACTCACTACAGGCAGTAAAAAGAAGGCTACAAGGTTTTTACTTACCATCCTGCAGTTCACTATTGTCTTGCATAAAGTGTAAACAAATAGTTCGATTGACATCTTTTGACCCATTTTAATAACAATCTTTATCAGTTTACTCACTTGATGTTGGTTCATGAATATCATTGCCCCATATGCAGAAAGGGTCGAAGTGTGGATCTTTGGCAATGACATATGTACCTAAAAGCACCAAGTTAATATTAGAAGCTAAACAACAATTGCAATGATGTAGTACAACACTCCCTCCATCCCATTATATAAGATTTTATTACATGTATATCTAGACATCATTAGAACATTAAGGTTACACTCTTCCTTGTTGCTATGTAGCCTGGGATTGCATATTTAGTCATTCAGTACAATGCATGTTGCTATGTAGCCTTAAATATATTAAATATGGACCTAGTTAACCTACTAATAAATGGGTTACGGATATATTCAGTGAAATGTCCGATTTGACTATTAATCCCTTACCAGCCCCCAGCTATATGGTACCAGCTACCAATATCCTGAACAGTGAGTACATATAAGCAATGCAATGAAACTAACATCGATGGAAAACAACATTGTTCTTAATATTGTCATGTATGAGTACATATAAAGGCATGTTAAGTACAACAGGCTAAACATCAACCAAATATATCCATGGTAGACAACATAATCTACAAATGATAGCTTCAGTGTGCAGGCTTAAGCACACTAGTTAAGCAAAACAAGAAGTGGAAAGGCATGTTAATTGCATCAGGCATAACATTTAAAAACAAGCAAATAGTCATTCAAACTGGTATTGTGCAGGTCTAAAGTACACTAGTTATTGTTAAAAATGAAAAGGCATGTTAACTGCAACATCCTTAACAGCAACCAAATATCGAAATTCATAGTGGTATTGTAAACTGCTATTGATGAAATTGAACTGCACGGCAAATAGTTGCACATATAGAGCATCGCATTGTGAAGAACTGAAATAAACAAGGCATAAAGGCCATCTCTAGCCAATCATTTAAAAGTTAACTAAAACCCTTAGTGGATATATATACTCCAGCAATTTTTGGCCGTTTCTGGTCAATCCCCTAAACTTAACGTTGTAAACTTCAATTTGATCAAGTTCAAAGTAGGTTCAATCGAAAGTAGCATGCATTCAAACCTAAACATAGATAGTTTTGCATAACCGAACATAAAACATAAATTTAAACTAAGCTGGACTACTTTCGGTCGAAGTGGAGGTCGAACCAATCCTTCCTCGTCAGGTACGGTGTGCCACGAGCCGGGTCTGGGCCGGTGCCATCGTCGGGGTCATTGGGGAAGACACTCCTCCACTTGTCGATGTCGATCTCCTCGTCCTCGCCGCCCACCTCGAAGCCATCCTCGCCGCCGTCCTCGCTGCTACCTCTTGAGCATGCGGTGGTTTTCCCTTGAAGAGGAAAGGGTGATGCAGCAAAGTAGCGTAAGTATTTCCCTCAGTTTTTGAGAACCAAGGTATCAATCCAGTAGAAGACAGCACACAAGTCACCTAGTACCAGCACAAACAATCAAGAACCTCGCAACCAACGTGATAAAGGGGTTGTCAATCCCTTCACGGTCACTTGGGAAAGTGAGCTCTGATAGAGATAATAAGATAAATATTTTTGGTATTTTTGGTTGTATAGATTGGAAAGTAAAGATTACAAAATAGTAAATGAGATGCGATGTAAAAAAAAGAGATGCAATATAATAAGAAAGAGACCCGGGGGCCATAGGTTTCACTAGTGGCTTCTCTCATGATAGCATGTATTACGGTGGGTGAACAAATTACTGCCGAGCAATTGATAAAAAAGTTCATAGTTATGAAGATATCTAAGGCAATGATCATGAATATAGGCATCACGTCCATGTCATGTAGATCGAAATGATTCTTCATCTACTACTATTACTCCACACATCGACCGCTATCCAACATGCATCTAGAGTATTAAGTTCATAAGAACAGAGTAACACTTTAAGCAAGATGACATGATCTAGAGGGATAAACTCAAGTAATATGATATAAACCCCATCTTTTTATCCTCGATGGCAACAATACAATACGTGCCTTGCTGCCCCTACCGTCACTAGGAAAGGACACCGCAAGATTGAACCCAAAGCTAAGAACTTCTCCCATTGCAAGAAATATCAATCTAGTAGGCCAAACTAAACCGATAATTCAAAGAGACTTGCAAAGATGTCAAATCATGCATATAAGAATTTAGAGAAGAACCAAATAATATTCATAGATAATCAAGTTCATAAACCCACAATTCATCGGTTCTCGGCAAACTCACTGCAAAAGAGTATTACATCGAATAGATCTCCAAGAACATCGAGGATGACTTTGTATTGAAGATCAAAGAGAGAGAATAAGCCATCTAGCTAATAACTATGGACCTGAAGGTATGTGGTAAACTACTCACGCTTCATCGAAGAGGCTATGGTGTTGATGTAGAAGCCCTCCGTGATCGATTCCCCCTCCGGCAGATCGCCGGAAAAGGCCCCAACATGGGATCTCACGGGTATGGAAGGTTGCGTTGGTGGAAAAGTGGTTTCGTGGCTCCCCTCCATGTTTCTAGGGTATAAGGGTATATATAGGCGAAAGAAGTACGTCGGTGGAGCTCCGTGGGGCCCACGAGGGTGGGGGCGTGCCTACCCCCCTGGGCGCGCCCTCCTGCCTCATGGCCGCCTCACGGAGTTCCAGACTTCCACTCCAAGTCTCTTGGTTTGCTTTCGGTCCAAGAAATATCATCGCAAAGGTTTCATTCAGTTTGGATTCCGTTTGGTATTCCTTTTCTGCCGAACACTGAAATAGGCAAAAAAACAAAAACTGGCACTGGGCCTTCGGTTAATAGGTTAGTCCCAAAGATAATATAAAAGAGCATATTAAAGCCAATTAGACATCCAAAATAGATAATATAATAGCATGGAATAATAAAAAATTATGGATACGTTGGAGACGTATCAAGCATCCCCAAGCTTAATTCCTGCTCGTCCTCGAGTAGGTAAATGATAAAAACAGAATTTTTGATGTGGAATGCTACCTAACATACTTATCAATGTAATTTTCTTTATTGTGGCATGAATGTTCAGATCTGAAAGATTCAAGACAAAAGTTTAATATTGACATAAAAATAATAATACTTCAAGCATACTAACAAAGTAATTATGTCCTCTCAAAATAACATGGCCAAAGAAAGCTCATCCCTACAAAATCATATAGTTTGGTCATGCTCCATCTTCGTCACACAAAATACTCAAATCATGCACAACCCTGATGACAAGCCAAGTAATTGTTTCATACTTTAGTATTCTCAAACTTTTTCAACTCTCTCGCAATACATGAGCGTGAGCCATGGACATAGCACTATAGGTGGAATAGAGTGGTGGTTGTGGAGAAGAAAAAAAGGAGGAAGATGGTCTCACATCAACTAGGCGTATCAATGGGCTATGGAGATGCCCATCAATAGATGTCAATGTGAGTGAGTAGGGATTGCCATGCAACAGATGCACTAGAGCTATAAATGTATGAAAGCTCAACAAAATAAACTAAGTGGGTGTGCATCCAACTTGCTTGCTCATGAAGACCTAGGGCATTTGAGGAAGCCCATCATTGGAATATACAATCCAAGTTCTATAATGAAAATTTCCCACTAGTATATGAAAGTGAAAAATAAAGAGACTCTCTATCATGAAGATCATGGTGCTACTTTGAAGCACAAGTGTGGAAAAAGGATAGTAGCATTGTCCCTTCTCTATTTTTCTCTCATTTTTTTCTTTTCTCTTTTTTTCTTGGGCCTTCTCCTTTTTTTATTTGGCCTTTCTTTTTTTGGTTTCCTCACATGGGACAATGCTCTAATAATGATGATCATCACACTTCTATTTATTTACAACTCAAAGGTTACAACTCGATACTTAGAACAAAAATATGACTCTATATGCGTGCCTCCGGCGGTGTACCGGGATGTGCAATGAATCAAGAGTGACATGTATGAAAACATTATGAACGGTGGCTTTGCCACAAATACGATGTCAACTACATGCTCATGCAAGGCAATATGACAATGATGGATCGTGTCATAATAAACGAAACGGTGGAAAGTTGCATGGCAATATATCTCGGAATGGCTATGGAAATGCCATAATAGGTAGGTATGGTGGCTGTTTTGAGGAAGGTAAATGGTGGGTTTATGGTACCGGCGAAGTTGCACGGTACTAGAGAGGCTAGCAATGGTGGAAGGGTGAGAGTGCGTATAATCCATGGACTCAACATTAGTCATAAAGAACTCACATACTTATTGCAAAACAATCTACAAATCATCAAAAACCAAGCACTACAAGCATGCTCCTAGTGGGATAGATTGGTAGGAAAAGACCATCGCTCGTCCCCGACCGCCACTCATAAGGAAGACAATCAAAGGAATAGCTCCCGCTTCAAATTTGTTACACAACGGTTACCATACATGCATGCTACGGGACTTGCAAACCTCAACACAAGTATTTGTCAAATTCACAATTACTCAACTAGCATGACTCTAATATCACCATCCTCATATCTCAAAACAATCTTCAAATATCAAACTTCTCCTACTATTCAACGCACTTTAGATGAAAGTTTTTATTATAACCATCTTGGATGCCCATCATATTAGGACTAATTTTATAACCAAAGCAAATTACCATGCTGTTCTAAAAGACTCTCAAAATAATATAAGTGAAGCATGAGAGATCAATAATTTATATAAAATAAAACCACCACCGTGCTCTAAAAAGATATAAGTGAAGCACTAGAGCAAAATTGTATATCTCAAAAGATATAAGTGAAGCACATAGAGTATTCGAAAAAATTCTGATTCATGCATGTCTCTCCCAAAAGGTGTGTACAACAAGGATGATTGAGGTAAACTAAAAAGCACATACTCAAATCATACAATACGCTCCAAGCAAAACACATATCATGTGGTGAATAAAAATATAGCCTCAAGTAAAGTTACCGATAGACAAAGACGAAAGAAAGGATGCCTTCCGGGGCATCCCCAAGCTTAGGATTTTGGTTGTCCTTGAATTTTACCTTGGGGGTGCCTTGGGCATCCCCAAGATTAGGCTCTTCCACTCCTTGTTCGAAAATCCATCAAATCTTTACCCAAAAACTTGAGAACTTCACAACACTCAACAAAAAATCTCATGAGCTCCGTTAGTATAAGAAAATAAACCACCACTTTAAGTTACTGTAATTAAATCATTCTTTATTTCTACTAGTGGTAAACCTACTGTATTCCAACTTCTCTATGGTTCATAGCCCCCGATACTAGCCATAGATGCATTAAAATAATTAAACAACACGCGAAAAACAGAATCTGTCAAAAACAGAAAAGTGTGTAGAAATCTGGATGTTTCGAATACTTATGTAACTAGAAAAATTCTAAAAAATTAGGAAGACCATGACAAATTTTGCATTGATCTACTGCAGTTGGAATTGGTATTTTATCGCTCCCTGGTAAAAAGTGAAAATTATTTTCGTGAGCACATACTTTCTGTTTTTATCAGCACGATCAAACAACAATCACCCAAAAAGATCCTAAAGGCTTTACTTGGCACAAACACTAATTAAAACATAAAAAACACAATAATAACAGAGGCTAGATGAATTATTTATTACTAAACAGGAAAAAAGCAAAGAACAAAAAAAATAAAATTGGGTTGCCTCCCAACAAGCGTTATCGTTTAACGCCCCTAGCTGGGCATAATATTTTATTGATGCTCACAAGAAAGATAACAATTGAAACACGAAGAGAGCATCATGTAGTATATGAGAATCACATCTAAGTCTAACATATTTCCTATGCATAGGCATTTTATAGCCAAACAAGTTATCAAGGCAAGCAAAAACTAGCATATGCAACGAAGAAGGAAACGATAGCAATTTCAATATGAAGATAGGTAATTTAATATCACAAAAATTTCTACAACCATATTTTTCTCTCTCATAATAATTACATGTAGGATCATAAGAAAATTTAACAATATATCTATCACATAACATATTCTCAACACGATCCACATGCATGCAAAGTTGACACTCTTCCAAAATAGTGGGATTAACATTAACTAACGTCATGACCTCTCCGAACCCACTTTTATCAAAAACTTCATAAGTTTGAACATTATTCAAATATGTGGGATCTAAAGTTGACACTCTTGCAAACCCAATTTCAATATTATTGCAAACATTATTATCAATCTCATATTCATCATGGGGCTTAAATAAATTTTCAAGATCATAAGAAAAATCACCCCAATCATGATCATTGCAACAAGTAGTAGACATAGCAAAATTATCATCCCCAAGCTTAGGGTTTTGCATATCGTTAACACAATTGACATTAATAGAATTTATAATAACATCATTGCAATCATGTTTTTCATTCAAGGAGCTATCGTGAATCACTTTATATTTTTCTTCTTTCAACACTTCATCACAATTTTCAGATTCATGAATTTCAAGCAAAACCTCATAAAGATAATCTAGTGCAGTCAACTCACTAGCAATTGGTTCATCATAATTGGATCTTTTAAAAAGATTAGCAAGAGGATGAGGATCCATAACAATAGATATTTAGCAAGCGAAGATGGAAGCTAATAGAAGGCACAGGGTAACATGAGAAAACAGAAGGACGAACGGAAGAAGGGCGAAGGAAAAGGCAAATCTTTTCGAAAATCATTTTAGAAGTGAGGAAGAGGAAAACGAGAGGCGAATGGCAAATAATGTAATGCGAGGGAGAAGAGTTTATGATGTGTACTTGCTATGTCTTGATTTGGCACAGATCTCCCCAGCAACGGTGCCAGAAATCCTTCTTGCTACCTCTTGAGCATGCGTTGGTTTTCCCTTGAAGAGGAAAGGGTGATGCAGCAAAGTAGCGTAAGTATTTCCCTCATTTTTTGAGAACCAAGGTATCAATCTAGTAGGAGACAACACACAAGTCACCTAGCACCTGCACAAACAATCAAGAACCTCGCAACCAACGCGATAAAGGGGTTGTCAATCCCTTCACGGTCACTTGCAAAAGTGAGATCTGATAGAGATAATAAGATAAATATTTTTGGTATTTTTGGTTGTATAGATTGGAAAGTAAAGACTGCAAAATAGTAAATGAAATGCGATGTAAAATAAAAGGGATGCAATATAATAAGAAAGAGACCCCGGGGCCATAGGTTTCACTAGTGGCTTCTCTCATGATAGCATGTATTACGGTGGGTGAACAAATTACTACCGAGAAATTGATAGAAAAGTGCATAGTTATGAAGATATCTAAGTTAATGACCATGAATATAGGAATCACGTCCATGTCAAGTAGATCGAAATGATTCTGCATCTACTACTTTTACTCCACACGTCAACCGCTATCCAGCATGCATCTAGAGTATTAAGTTCATAAGAACAGAGTAACACTTTAAGCAAGATGACATGATGTAGATGGATAAACTCAAGCAATATGACATAAACCCCATCTTTTTATCCTCGATGGCAACAATACAATACGTGCCTTGCTGCCCCTACTATCACTGGGAAAGGACACCGCAAGATTGAACCCAAAGCTAAGAACTTCTCCCATTGCAAAAAAGATCAATCTAGTAGGCCAAACTAAACTGATAATTCGAAGAGACATGCAAAGATATCAAATCATGCATATAAGAATTCAGAGAAGAACCAAATAATATTCATAGGTAATCAAGTTCATAAACCCACAATTCATCGGATCTCGGCAAACACACCGCAAAAGAGTATTACATCGAATAGATCTCCAAGAACATCGAGGAGAACTTTGTATTGAAGATCAAAGAGAGAGAAGAAGCCATCTAGCTAATAACTATGGACCCAAAGGTCTGTGGTAAACTACTCATGCTTCATCGGAGAGGCTATGGTATTGATGTAGAAGCCCTCTATGATCGATTCCCCCGCCGGCAGATCGCCAAAAAGGCCCCAAGATGGGATCTCACGGGTACAACAGGTTGCGGCGGTGGAGAAGTGGTTTTGTGGCTCCCCTCAATGTTTCTAGGGTATAAGGGTATATATAGGCGAAAGAAGTACGTCGGTGGAGCTCCGTGGGGCCCACGAGGGTGGGGGCGCTGAAGGAAATATGCCCTAGAGGCAATAATAAAGTTATTATTTATTTCCTTATTTCATGATAAATGTTTATTATTCATGCTAGAATTGTATTAACCGGAAACATAATACACGTGTGAATACATAGACAAATAGAGTGTCACTAGTATGCCTCTACTTGACTAGCTCGTTGATCAAAGATGGTTAAGTTTCCTAACCATAGACATGAGTTGTCATTTGATTAACAGGATCACATCATTAGGAGAATGATGTGATTGACTTGACCCATTCCGTTAGCTTAGCACTTGATCGTTTAGTTTGTTGCTATTGCTTTCTTCATGACTTATACATGTTCCTATGACTATGAGATTATGCAACTCCCTTTTACCGGAGGAACACTTTGTGTGCCACCAAACGTCACAACATAACTGGGTGGTTATAAAGGTGCTCTACAGGTGTCTCCGAAGGTACTTGTTGGGTTGGCGTATTTCGAGATTAGGATTTGTCACTTTGATTGTCGGAGAGGTATCTCTGGGCCCACTTGGTAATGCACATCACTATAAGCCTTGCAAGCATTGCAAGTAATGAGTTAGTTGCAGGATGATGTATTACATAACGCGTAAAGAGACTTGCCAGTAACGAGATTGAACTAGTTATTGAGATACCGACGATCGAATCTCGGGCAAGTAACATACCGATGATAAACGGAACAACGTATGTTGTTATGCGGTCTGACCGATAAAGATCTTCGTAGAATATGAAGGAGCCAATATGGGCATCCAGGTCCCGCTATTGGTTATTGACCAGAGAGGTGTCTCGCTCATGTCTGCATAGTTCTCGAACCCATAGGGTCCGCACGCTTAATGTTCGTTGACGATATAGTTCTATGAGTTATGTATGTTGGTGACCGAATGTTGTTCGGAATTTCGGATAAGATCACGGACATGACGAGGAACTCCGGAATGGTCTGGAGATAAAGATTGATATATGGGATAATAGTGTTTGGACTCCGGAAGGGTTCCGGAATTCATCGGAAGGGATTCCGGATGTTTCCCAAAATGTTTGGGTACGAGAACACTTTCTTTGGGCCAAAGGGGAAAGCCCACAAGGTTTTTGGAAAGCGCAAAAGGATGTTTTGCGGAGTCTAGGGGCCAGACGCCAGGGTCCCTGGCGTCTGGGTCCAGACGCCGGGAACCCTAGTGCCTGGCCCTGGAGTCCGAGAAGGACTCTTGCCTTTCGGGTGAAACAGACTTTGTGGAGGCTTTTACTCCAAGTTTTGATCCCAAGGCTCAACATATAAATAGAGGGGTAGGGATAGCACCCAAGACACATCAAAAAACACCAAGCTGTGTGCCAGCTACCCCGTCCCCTCTAGTTTATCCTCCATCATAGTTTTTGTAGTGCTTAGGCGGAGCCCTACAGAGATTGTTCTTCACCAACACCGTCACCACGCCGTCGTGCTGCCGGAACTCATCTACTACTTCGCCCTCTTGCTGGAACGAGAAGGCGAGGACATCACCAAGCCGAACATGTGCAAAACTCGGAGTTGCCATGCTTTTTGTACTTGGATCTGTCAGATCGTGAAGACGTACGACTACATCAACTGCATTGATATAACGCTTCTGCGAACGGTCTACGAGGGTACGTAGACAACACTCTCCCCTCTCATTGCTATGCATCACCATGATCCTGCGTGTGCGTAGGATTTTTTTTTGAAATTACTACGTTCCCCAACAGTGGCATCCGAGCCAGGTTTTATGCATAGATGTTATATGCACGAGTAGAACACAAGTGAGTTGTGGGCGATACAAGTCATACTGCTTACCAGCATGTCACACTTTGGTTCGGCGGTATTGTTGGATGAAGCGGCCCGGACCGACATTACACGTACACTTACGCGAGACTGGTTCTACCGACGTGCTTTGCACATAGGTGGCTGGCGGGTGTCAGTTTCTCCAACTTTAGTTGAACCGAGTGTGGCTACGCCCGGTCCTTGAGAAGGTTAAAACAACACTAACTTGACAAACTATCGTTGTGGTTTTGATGCGTACGTAAGAACGGTTCTTGCTCAGCCCGTAGCATCCACATAAACTTGCAACAACAAAGTAGAGGACATCTAACTTGTTTTTGCGGGGCATGTTGTGATGTGATATGGTCAAGACGTGATGAGATATAAGTTGTTGTATAAGATGATCATGTTTTGTTGAAGTTATCGGCAACTAGCAGAAGACTTATGGTTGTCTCTTTATTGCATAAGATGCAAGCGCCAAATAATTGCTTTACTTTATCGCTATGCGATAGCAATAGTTGCAAGAGCAATAGTTGGCGAGACGACCATGTGACGACACATTGATATAGATCAAGATGACGGAGATCATGGTGTCATGCCGGTGACGATGGAAATCATGACGATGCTTTGGAGATGGAGATCAAAGGCACAAGATGATGATTGCCATATCATGCCACATATTTTGATCGCATGTGATGTTTATCTTTTATACATCTTATTTTGCTTAGTTCGACGGTAGCTCTATAAGATGATCTCTCACTAATTATCAAGGTACAAGTGTTCTCCCTGAGTATGCACCGTTGCGAAAGTTCTTCGTGCTGAGACACCACGTGATGCTCGGGTGTGATAGGCTCTACGTTCAAATACAACGGGTGCAAAACAGTTGCACACGCAGAATACTCAGGTTAAACTTGACGAGCCTAGCATATAAAAGATATAGCCTCGGAACACTGAGACCAAAAGGGCGAGCGTGAATCATATAGTAGATATGATCAACATAGTGATGTTCACCATTGAAACTACTCCATCTCACGTGATGATCGGACATGGTTTAGTTGATATGGATCACGTGATCACTTAGAGGATTAGAGGGATGTCTATCTAAGTGGGGGTTCTTAAGTAATATGATTAATAGAACTTAAATTTATCATGAACTTAGTCCTAGTAGTATTAGCATATCTATGTTGTAGATCAATAGCTCGCGTTTAGCTCCCCTATATTATTTTTGATATGTTCCTAGAGAAAACTAAGTTGAAAAATGTTAGTAGCAATGATGCGGATTGACGGATCTGAGGTTTATCCTCATTGCTGCACAGAAGAATTATGTCCTTGATGCACCGCTAGGTGACAAACCTATTGCAGGAGCAGATGCAGATGTTATGAACATTTGGTTAGCTCAATATGATGACTACTTGATAGTTTAGTGCACCATGCTTAAATGGTTTAGAATTGGGACTTCAAAGACGTTTTGAACGTCATGGACCATATGAGATGTTCCAGGAGTTGAAGTTAATATTTCAAGCAAATACCCGAGTTGAGAGATATGAAGTCTCCAACAAGTTTTATAGCTAAAAGATGGAGGAGAATAGCTCAAGCAGTAAGCATGTGCTCAGATTGTCTGGGTACTACAATCGCTTGAATCAAGTGGGAGTTAATCTTCCATATAAAATAGTGATTGACAGAATTCTCTAGTCACCATCACCAAGTTAGTAGAACTTCATGATGAACTATAATATGCAAGGGATAATGGAAACGATTCCCAAGCTCTTCGTGATGCTGGAATCGACGAAGGTAGAAATCAAGAAAAGCATCAAGTGTTGATGGTAAACAAAACCACTAGTTTCAAGTAAAGGGACAAAGGGAAGAAAGGGGAACTTCAAGAAGAACGACAAGCAAGTTGCTGCTCAAGTGAAAAAAACCCAAGTCTGGACCTAAGCCTGAAACTGAGTGCTTCTACTGCAAAGGGACTGGTCACTTGAAGCGGAACTGCCCCAAGTAATTGGCGGATAAGAAGGATGGCAAAGTGAACATAGGTATATTTGATATACATGTTATTGATGTGTACTTTACTAGTGTTTATAGCAACCCCTCAGTATTTGATACTAGTTCAGTTGCTAAGAATAGTAACTCGAAAAGGGAGTTGCAGAATGAACAAGAGACTAGTTAAGGGTGAAGTGACGATGTGTATTGGAAATGGTTCCAAGAATGATATGATCATCATCGCACACTCCCTATACTTTCGGGATTAGTGTTAAACCTAAAATAAATGTTATTTAGTGTTTGCGTTGAGCATGAATATGATTGGATCATGTTTATTGCAATACGGTTATTCATGTAAGTTAGAGAATAATTGTTGTTCTGTTTACATGAATAAAACCTTCTATGGTCATACACCCAATGAAAATGGTTTGTTGGATCTCGATCGTGGTGATACACATTTTCATAATATTGAAGCCAAAAGATGCAAAGTTAATAATGATAGTGCAACTTTTTTGTGGCACTGCCGTTTAGGTCATATTGCTGTAAAGAGCATGAAGAAAATCCATGCTGATGGGCTTTTGGAATCACTTGATTATGAATCAGTTGATGCTTGCGAACCATGCCTCATGGGCAAGATGACTAAGACTCCGTTCTTCGGAACAATGGAGCGAGCAACAGATTTGTTGGAAATCATACATACTGATGTGTGTGGTCCGATGAATATTGAGGCTCGTGGTAGGTATCATTATTTTCTGATCTTCACAGATGATTTGAGCAGATATGAGTATATCTACTTGATGAAACACAAGTCTGAAACATTTGAAAAGTTCAAAGAATTTCAGAGTGAAGTGGAGAATCATCATAACAAAAATAAAAGTTTCTACGATATGATCACGGAAGTAAAATATTTGGGTTACGAGTTTGGCCTTCAGTTAAAACAATGTGAAATAGTTTCACTACTCATGCCACTTGGAACACCATAGTGTAATGGTGTGTCCGAACGTCGTAATCGTACTTTATTAGATATGGTGCGATCTATGATGTCTCTTACCGATTTACAACTATCGTTTTGGGGTTATGCATTAGAGAAAACTACATTCACGTTAAATAGGGCACCATCTAAATCCGTTGAGACGACACCGTATGAACTATGGTTTGGCAAGAAACCTAAGCTGTCATTTCTTAAAGTTTTAGGTTGCAATGCTTATGTGAGAAAGTTTCAACCTGATAAGCTCAGACCCAAATCGGAGAAGTGCGTCTTCATAGGATACCCAAAAGAAAATGTTGGGTACACCTTCTATCATAGATCTGAAGGAAAGATATTCATTCCTGAGAATGGATCCTTTCTAGAGAAGGAGTTTCTCTCAAAAGAACTGAGTGGGAGGAAAGTAGAACTTGCTGAGGTAATTGTACCTTCTCCCTTATTGGAAAGTAGTTCATCACAGAAACCTGTTCCTATGACTACTACACCAATTAGTGAGGAAGCTAATAATGATGATCATGTAACTTCCGATCAAATTACTACCGAACCTCGTAGGTAAACCAGAGTGAGATCCGCACCAGAGTGGTATGGTAATCCTGTTCTGAAGGTCATGTTACTTGACCATGACGAACCTACGAACTACGAGGAACGATGATGAGCCCAGATTCCATGAAATGGCTTCAGGCCATGAAATCTGAGATGAGATCCATGTATGAGAACAAAGTATGGACTTTGATTGACTTGCCCAATGATCGGCGAGCCATTGGGAGTAAATGGATCTTCAAGAGGAAGACATACGCTGATAGTAGTGTTACTGTCTACAAAGCTAGAATTCTCGCAAAAAGGTTTTCGACAAGTTCAAGGTGTTGACTACGATGGGAGTTTCTGTCGGCGTTCTGGGAACGGGGGTCCCTAGACTTGCCTGCCTGCGGCCTGCGGCGTGGCTCAAAGGAGGGCCCAGCATGGCCCATCTTCATCAACACAGACCCAAGACCCTCGTGAGGGGCCAAGCCTCGCGGGGGGGGGGGGGGGGGACGACGCGGAGCTTCCTCAGGCACGGCGTCACCAGGCTGGCTCGCGAGGAGGCGGAGAGATCAAGGCGGGGTACCTCACGAGGTGCCCGTGATGCAAGCCATGACGACCAAGGGCGCCAGGCGGGCGCCAGCCCGCGCAGTGTTCTCCTTTCCCCTTTGGTGCAAGGGAGGCAAGCGCAGCCGCGGAGTACCGAGGCATCAGGCAAAGGTTGCCATTTCGGTGCAACAAGATCAAGACCAGGAGGACTGCAAGACGGAGGTCATCGTGGAGCCCAAGAGGCCGTCACCACCAGAGCTTTGTGCAGGCGAAGACTACTTTTGTCAGGATAACTGGTACTAGCTGTCCCCCTTCAAATTAGCCCGCCATTGTTGGCTCCCTTCCCGATCGATATTTGGGAAGAGGACCAAGGCCTCTATAAATAGGACCAGCCACCCATAGGATCAGGGAGGGGGGAGATCGAGATCAACAATCAAGAAGAGAGAGAGAGAAGGGTGACTGGACTCCTCCCAGCAGTTCATCGCCCCAGCCAAGAACAGACCCTCGCGAGGCCGTTCTTCCTTGTATTGCTCATCACCATCAGCCCAAGAGGCAATCCACCACACCACACACTGGAGTAGGGTATTAAACCACAAAGGTGGCCCGAACCAGTATAAACCCTGTGTCTCTTGTGTTGTTCTTTCCATAGCTTAGATCTTAGCGAGGCGGAGGGGTGCAGGTTGGTAGGAGGCGAAATCTCCGCGCGCACCCCAGTGTTCGAACCTCAAGGGTCTGCCGGAACCCGAAATCCGACATTTGGCGCGCCAGGTAGGGGTGCACCGGAGTTTTCCCTTCCGCCACCGCCACGACCTGCCTCACGATGAGTAGCGCGTCACCCGCTCCGGCCGCTGGCGCCAGCACGGGGGCCAGGGGGCTCTGAGCCCTGGCCACAGCCCTGCAACGGGTACGGTGGCCGGAAAAGTTCGAGCCAATGACGCCGCCGCGCTACGGCGGCGCGACTGATCCGCTTGCCTCCTTGCTGGTGTACGAGGAGACCAACCTCGAAGCTGGAGGTGAAAATAGGGTCATGGCCAACTGGCTCCCCATGGCCCTCACCGGCGCTCCGCGCACATGGCTGCTCCACCTGCCGGCAGCCTCTGTGGCCTCTTGGGAAGAGCCCCACAGCCTCTTCCCCGCCCATCGCGCTACACCAACACCCCCGGTCGCCGCGGCCCTCCTGGGCGGCTCGCAGGCGCCACCTACAAGTCACCACGTCAAGCCGTTCATCCGTCGGGTCAGCGTCGCTTCCACACGGCAGGGGGCTCTCCCGGACCGGGCGGCACCCAAGGCAGGCCTGACCTTCAGCTTGGAGGACCACCCCTCCAACTCGGCCTGCTCGGGTGCGCTCCCCACGATGTGCACCCTCACCATCTGCCAGGTGGCCGTCACCAGAACTCTCATCGATGGCGGTGCGGGCCTCAGCGTGCTCTCGGTCAAGGCCTTCAACCTCCTCTGCATACCCCTGGAACGGCTGCAACCCAGCCGGCCCTTCTCAGGTGTTGGGGGCGGATCATCCAGCTCCTTGGGACAGATCCGGCTCCCAGTAACCTTCGGCACCTACAACAACTTCCGCAAGGAGCTGGTCGACTTCGACATCGCCCCCATCGGCCTCCCCTACAACGCCATCCTCGGCTACCCAGCGCTGGCCCAGTTCATGGTCGCGATGCACCCGACGTACAACCTCATGAAGATGCCCGGGAGCAGCGGTGTCCTCACCGTGCACGGGGACACCGGAGACGCGCTGCGGGTGCTCAAGCTCGCCTTCAAGACGGCGGCGTCGGCACAGCCCGCCAACTTGGAGACCCCCGAGCCCAAGGGGGCTGCACCCGCCAAGAAGAAACAGTTGTTCACCCAAGACAAGGCAGAAACCAAGCAGATACCCGTCGATGAGGACGGGTCTACCAACGCCACTTTCACCATAGGCGCCAACCTCGAACCTGAGCAGGAGGAGGCCCTGGTCGGGTTCCTGCGCGCAAACAAGAAGGTATTCGCTTGGGAGCCTGACCAGTTGGTAGGGATCCCTAGGAGTGTAATCGAGCATCACCTCAACGTGTGCCCCAACGTGCGCCCTGTGAAGAAGAAGGCCAGGCGGCAGTCCACAGAAAAGTAGGCCTTCATCGTCCAAGAGACCCGCAAATTAGAAGCCGCTGGGGTCATTCGCGAGGTCCAATACCCGGATTGGTTGGCCAACCCTGTCGTTGTGCCAAAGAAGGGAGGGAAGGAGCGCATGTGTGTCGACTTCACCAACCTCAACAAAGCATGCCCGCAAGATCCATTCCTGCTCCCCCGCATCGACCAGATCGTCGATTCCACCGCGGAATGCGACCTGCTATGCTTCTTGGATGCCTTCTCTGGGTATCACCAGATCAAGATGGAGGTAGAAGACGTCGAAAAGACAGCCTTCCTAACCCCGTGTGGGGTGTACTGCTACACGTGCATGCCATTCGGGCTGCGTAACACAGGGGCGACCTTTCAGCGGCTAATGCACATCACCTTGGGCCCGCAGCTCGGGAAGAATGTTGAAGCTTACCTCGATGACATTGTGGTAAAGTCTCAGGAGGCCAGGACCCTGGTACAAGACCTGGAGGAAACCTTCACGAGCCTCAACGCAGTGAACCTACGGCTCAACCCAGAGAAGTGTGTGTTCGGAGTCCCCTCGGGCAAGCTCTTGGGTTTCCTCGTGTCCCACCGAGGCATCGAGGCTAACCTGGAAATGGTCAAGGCGGTGGAAGACATGAGCCCGCCAAAGACCCTTAGAGAAATGCAGAAGCTCACTGGGCGCGTTACCGTGCTAGGGCGCTTCATCTCCAAGTTGGGGGAACGAGCACTGCCCTTCTTCCAGCTAATGAAGAAAAAGGGGCCCTTTGAGTGGACTGAAGAGGCCGACAAGGCGTTCCAGGATCTCAAGAGATACCTGACTAGCCCATCGGTCATGGTGGCTCCGTGCCCTCAAGAGCCCCTGGTGCTTTACCTCGCCGCCACTCCCTACTCTGCCAGCGTAGCCCTGGTGGCGGTTAGAGAGGAGCGTCTAATGAAAACTGCAGCAGCAGCCCGGGACAAGGCAAAACAGGAACAAGGAAGGCCCACAGAAACCGCCACCGCGGCTGAGGAGGATCAGCCACCGCAGAGGAGTGCACCGGAGGCGGAAGAGGCCCCTCTCCCAGATGGCCAGCCTCAGGAGGTCTCATCGCCTCAAGAGGCGCCATGGTCTCCGAAGGGAGCCGCCAGCACTGATGCACCCAACCTCGTTGAGCACCCGGTGTACTTCGTCAGCACGGTGTTGCGGGATGCGAGGGCACGGTACCCCATGCCTCAAAAACTCCTCCTCGCGCTACTGGTGGCCTCGCGCAAGCTGCGGCACTATTTTCAGGGTCACCCCATCAAGGTCGTCTCATCATACCCCCTGGAGAGAGTTCTCAGGAGCCCTAACTCAGCTGGAAGGGTCGCTGAGTGGAACATAGAACTGCAAGCGTTTCAGCTCGAATTCAGCACGACCAGAGTCATCAAGGGAGCAGCATTGGCGGATTTTGTGGCAGAATGGACGGAGGAACCAGGCCTCAAGGCCGACGAGGATCGGTCCCTCTCCCCGGGAAGCGAGGCGCCAGAAGGCTGGGTCATGTACTTCGATGGGGCGTTCTCCAGGCATGGCGCTGGGGTTGGGGCGGTGCTTATATCGCCCACTCAGGACAAGCTCCACTAGGTCGTGCAGCTCTGTTTCCAGCAAGGTGAAAAGGTCTCCAACAACATAGCGGAGTATGAAGGTTTAATAGCGGGCTTGAAGGCCGCAGCTGCCCTGGGGGTGAAACACCTCACCATCAAGGGTGATTCGCAGCTCCTTGTCAATTTCTCCAACAAGGTGTACGAGCCGAAAGATGAGCACATGGAAGCCTACCTTGCGGAGGTCCGTAGGATGGAGAAGCAGTTCTGGGGGTTGGAGTTGCAGCATGTGCCCCGTGGCACCAATCAGGAGGCTGACGACATCGCTAAATGGGAATCCAGGCGGTTACCTCAGGAGCCTGGCGTTTTCAAGGAGCGGCTCTTCAAGCCCTCAGCCCTGCCGTCATTGTCAAACACGGCTCAGCCTCGGGAGGAGCTCCCCCAGCCACCTGCCTCAGGAGCTCCGGCCTGTGGCCCGGCCTCAGGAGCACGCCTGCTCCTGACGATGGAACCTCAGGAGGGATGCTGGATCACGGAGCTCCGGAGTTACTTAACACAAGGGACCCTGCCAGAGAAAGAGGAGGAAGCGGAGCGTGTGGCACGGCAGGCCACGGCATACTGCATCAAGGATGGAGAGCTCTGCCGGAAGCAACCAAACGGCGTGTCCCTGCGCTGCATCTCCAGGGAGCAAGGAAAGGAATTGCTAGAAGATATACACGGCGGGGACTGTGGACATCATTCATCGTCATGGACCCTCGTCATCAAGGCGATCCGCAGTGGGTTTTATTGGCCCACCGCACTCAATGACGCCGTCGAACTAGTGAAAGCTTGTGAGGCCTGCCAGTTCCACGCCAAGCAGATCCATCAGCCGGCAGGAGGCCTGCAGACTATACCCCTTTCGTGGCCATTCACAGTCTGGGGGCTGGACACCCTGGGCCCGTTTCCTCGGGCGCCAAGGGGCTACCGCTACCTCTACGTCGCCGTGGACAAGTTCACCAAGTGGGCTGAAGTAGAGGCCGTCCGCACCATCCCCGTGGGTTCTGCGGTCAAGTTCATCAGGGACATCGTGAGCCGGTTCGGGGTGCCGAACCACATCATCATGGACAACGGTTCGCAGTTCACCAGTAACCTTTTCAAAACATACTGTGCTAACCTTGGAACGCAGATATGCTACGCTTCGGTGGCGCACCCCCGAAGCAACGGCCAGGCCGAGCGAGCCAACACAGAGGTCCTGAGGGGCCTCAAGACCAGGACGTTCAAGAAGAAGCTGGAGGCCTGCGGCAGAGGTTGGTACGACGAGCTTCAGTCCGTGTTGTGGTCCATCCGCACAACCACGACCAAGCCGACTGGAGAGACCCCGTTCTTCCTGGTCTACGGAGCCGAAGCGGTCCTCCCTCACGAGGTCAGACGTTGCTCCGCGCGGGTCCTGGCGTTCGACAAGGCGCATCAGGATGCCATGCGGGGGATGGACCTCGTGTTGGGGGAGGAACGTCGCCGAGAAGCCGCGCTGCGAGCGGCGAGGTACCAACAAGCACTGCGACTATATGACTGCCGCAACATCCGCCCTAGAACTCTCGAGGTAGGAGACCTCGTGCTCAGGCGGGTTCTCTCCAGGGAGGGATTGCACAAGCTCTCTCCCATGTGGGAGGGCCCGTTCAAGGTTGTTCGTGTTTCCAGGCCCGGCTCCGCGCGCTTGGAGACTCAGGAGGGGGTGCCGGTCCAGAACGCATGGAACATCCAGCACCTCCGGAGGTTCTACCCCTAAAAAGGCGCAGAGCCTGTGAAGAAGGCGAATGCTTGTGAAGCTATCGTGTTCTGGAAAAGGCCTAGAGCCTGTGAAGAAGGTGAATGCCTGTGAAGCTGTCGCGTTTTGGAAAAGGCCCAGAGCCTGTGAAGAAGGCGAATGCCTGTGAAGCTGTCGCATTCTGGAAAAGGCCCAGAGCCGGTGAAGAAGGCGAATGCCTGTGAAGCTGTCGCATTTTGGAAAAGGCCCAGAGCCTGTGAAGAAGGCGAATGCCTGTGAAGCTGTCGCGTTTTGGAAAAGGCCCGGAGCCTGTGAAGCTCGCCGCCCGTGACACTCTCACGTAATAATGAGTTGGGGCTGTACACGCCCCGGAGTCTCAGGAGCGCCGGCCTCAGGCCCTGGGGCTCCCTCCCATGCCCAGTGGCAGCACTTAGCTCCGCGCTGGTGAGAAGACATCGAAGACTAGATTAGGTGCCGGACACAGCTTTTCATTTGCTTTCCGCAGTTGGCTTGTTCCTTCTCATTCGAAGTTTTATTGAAGTTGTTGCCGTCTTTGGCTCGTGGTTCTTCGACTTTTCACTCTCCTGCCTCGATTTCTCTTATGCAAGGCCTCACGAGGGGGGGGCAGCCGAGCGCCCTCGCGAGTGTTCCTGTCCTAGTCGTTCAAAGGGTTCGCGACCTGGGTCCATTACAGGAGCACCCCTCCAGTCCGTGCCCCACGGACACCGCGACACGAACACAGGGCCTGGGTCAGTCGCCCCCCACGGCTGGGGCCGGGAACTATCCACGCGCGGGCACATAGCTGGAAGGCATGATAACGGAAGCAAAACGATGATTAACAGCAACAACCCAAACACGCCCCCGCGGGGCTCCACACTACTGTCTTTTTACGTAGGAAAAAGGAAAAGAAAGAACAAATCAGGCACAGCTCGCCACACACCGGCCTGCAGGGAAGACTCGAGCTGCCTCCGGGGCTCAGGCAGACTCCCTCTCGCGCTTCACCGGGGCGCGACGGTGGGCGGACACGCTACCACCTCCCAAGCAGATACGACGGCGTGGAGGCTGATCGCAGCCACCGCTAGAAGAGTCGCCGCCTGAAGAAGAACCGGAGAAGCTTGGGGAACCCTGAGCGCCGCCAGTCACGCAAGCACTGTCCTCTCCATCATCGCCGGAGCTGGGTTCCCGGCCGCGGTCCTCGTCCTCGGGGCAGCACCCTGCGCGGCGACCATCTTCCCCAAACACCCTCACGTAGAGGGTGGCATCACCGTCAAACTTGAAGTGCAGGGTGCACCAACGGCTCAGGCCACGCGCGCGGGCAAACGTCTGCCAACCGCGGGCCAGGGCCAGGCTCCCGGCTGCGGAGACCTCCAGTGAAGCCCATGAGGCCTGGCTGCAGCAGCCGTCGGCCTGAAGCCAGAGGCCGCCCGGGGCACCGGCCGGGAGCTCGCCGAGGAGGAAGTGAGGAAGTGGAAGCCGGGTGCTAGTCGGCTCCGCCGACCACACGATGAACTTCGGCAGCACCTCTACAGCGCGAAAGCGCGGCCTAGGGGGACGCGCGACCGGAGTGCGCCCCCCGGCCACAGCAATCCGCCCGTCGCCGTGCTGGAAATCGTCTCCACGGCCGCGGGGAGCTGCCGTGGTGGCCACAGGATGTTTGCGAGGGCGCCCTCGGCCTCGCTTGGGCGGGGGAGAGGCAGGCTCAACCTGGCGAGCCTTCCCCTTCTCTGCAGCCGAGAACCTCCTCGATGGGGCCATGAAGAAGAAGGAGAAGCAAGGGGGATGAACTGGAAGGGCGCGCGCCGATCCGTACTTATAGCTGGCGAGGGCCAACCGACGGCCCCCACGACCGCAGGTAATTATGACCCGCTTTGCATGGAGGGACTTGTCCAATCCATGCAGTTGCCGAGGCGCCATGGGGAAGTGGAGACGCCCACGTCCAATCAACCGCCACGCGGCGCCCAAGACCGCAGGCTGTTAGGGCCCGCGGCGCTTCGCTCTTGCCCTTTCGCCTCCCTGCACGGCCAAGCCCGGGCGCGCCTTGGGCCCGGGGGCTACTGTCGGCGTTCTGGGAATGGGGGTCCCCAGACTTGCCTGCCTGCGGCCTGCGGCGTGGCTCAAAGGGGGGCCCAGCACGGCCCATCTTCATCAACACAGACCCAAGACCCTCGCGAGGGGCCAAGCCTCGTGGGGGGGATGACACGGAGCTTCCTCAGGCACGGCCTCACCAGGCTGGCTCGCGAGGAGGCGGAGAGATCAAGGCGGGGTACCTCACGAGGTGCCCGTGACGCAAGCCATGACGACCAAGGGCGCCAGGCGGGCGCCAGCCCGCGCAGTGTCCTCCTTTCCCCTTTGGTGCAAGGGAGGCAAGCGCAGCCGCAGAGTACCGAGGCATCAGGCAAAGGTTGCCATTTTGGTGCAACAAGACCAAGTCCAGGAGGACTGCAAGACGGAGGTCATCGTGGAGCCCAAGACGGCGTCACCACCAGAGCTTTGTGCAGGCGAAGACTACTTTTGTCAGGATAACTGGTACTAGCTATCCCCCTTCAAATTAGCCCGTCATTGTTGGCTCCCTTCCCGCTCGATATTTGGGAAGAGGACCAGGGCCTCTATAAATAGGACCATCCACCCATAGGATCAGGGAGGGGGGGATTGAGATCAACAATCGAGAAGAGAGAGAGAGAGAGAGAGAAGGATGACTGGACTCCTCCCAGCAGTTCATCGCCCCAGCCAAGAACAGACCCTCGCGAGGCCGTTCTTCCTTGTATTGCTCATCATCATCAGCCCAAGAGGCAATCCACCACACCACACACTGGAGTAGGGTATTACACCACGACGGTGGCCCGAACCAGTATAAACCCTGTGTCTCTTGTGTTGTTCTTTCCATAGCTTACATCTTAGCAAGGCGGAGGGGTGCAGGTTGGTAGGAGGCGAAATCTCCGTGCGCACCCCAGTGTTCGAACCTCAAGGGTCTGCCGGAACCCGAAATCCGACAGTTTCTCACTCGTATCTATGCTTAAGTCTGTCTGAATCATGTTAGCAATTGCCGCATTTTATGGAATCTGGCAAATGGATAAACAAAACTGCATTCCTTAATGGATTTATTTAAGAAGAGTTGTATATTATGCAACCAGAAGGTTTTGTCAATCCTAAAGGTGCTAACAAAATATGAAAGCTCCAGCGATCCATCTATGGACTGGTGCAAGCATCTCGGAGTTGGAATATACGCTTTGATAAGTTGATCAAAGCATATAGTTTTATACAGACTTGCGGTGAAGCCTGTATTTACAAGAAAGTGAGTGGGAGCACTACATCATTTCTGATAAGTATATGTGAATGACATATTGTTGATCGGAGATAATGTGGAATTATTCTGCAAAGCATAAAGGAATGTTTGAAAGGAGTTTTTCAAAGAAATACCTCGGTGAAACTGCTTACATATTAAGCATCAAGATCTATAGAGATAGATCAAGACGCTTGATAAGTTTTTCAATGAGTACATACCTTGACAATATTTTGAAGTAGTTCAAAATAGAATAGTCAAAGAAAGAGTTCTTTCCTGTGTTACAAGGTGTGAAACTGAGTAAGACTCAAAGCCCAATCACGGCAGAAGATGGAAAGAGAATGAAAGTCATTCCCTATGCCTTGGCCATAGGTTCTATAAAATATGCCATGCTATGTACCAGATCTATTGTATACCCTACACTGATTTTGGCAAGGGAGTAAAATAGTGATCTAGGAGTAGGTCACTGGACAGCAGTCAAAATTATCCTTAGTGAAATAAGGATATGTTTCTCGATTATGGAAGTGACAAAAAGGTTCGTCGTAAAAGGTTACGTCAATGCAAATTTTGACACTGATCCAGATGACTCTAAGTCTCAATCTAGATACATATTGAAAGTGGGAGCAATTAGCTAGAGTAGCTCCGTGCAGAGTATTGTTGACATAGAAATTTGCAAAATACATACGGATCTAAATGTTGCAGACCCGTTGACTAAATTTCTCTCACAAGCAAAACATGATCACACCTTAGTACTCTTTGGGTGTTTATCACATAGCCATGTGAACTAGATTATTGACTCTAGTAAACCCTTTGGGTGTTAGCCACATGACGATGTGAACTATGGGTGCCAATCACATGGTGATGTGAACTATTGATGTTAAATCACATGGCGATGTGATCTAGATTATTGACTCTAGTGCAAGTGGGAGACTGAAGGAAATATGCCCTAGAGGAAATAATAAAGTTATTATTTATTTCCTTATTTCATGATAAATGTTTATTATTCATGCTAGAATTGTATTAACCGGAAGCATAATACACGTGTGAATACATAGACAAATAGAGTGTCACTAGTATGCCTCTACTTGACTAGCTCGTTGATCAAAGATGGTTAAGTTTCCTAACCATAGACATGAGTTGTCATTTGATTAATGGGATCACATCATTAGGATAATGATGTGATTGACTTGACCCATTCTGTTAGCTTAGCACTTGATCGTTTAGTTTGTTGCTATTGCTTTCTTCATGACTTATACATGTTCCTATGACTATGAGATTATGCAACTCCCGTTTACCGGAGGAACACTTTGTGTGCCACCAAACGTCACAACGTAACTGGGTGATTATAAAGGTGCTCTATAGGTGTCTCCGAAGGTACTTGTTGGGTTGGCATATTTCGAGATTAGGATTTTTCACTCCGATTGTCGGAGAGGTATCTCTGGGCCCACTCGGTAATGCACATCACTATAAGCCTTGCAAGCATTGCAACTAATGAGTTAGTTGCAGGATGATGTATTAGAGAACGAGTAAAGAGACTTGCCGGTAACGAGATTGAACTAGGTATTGAGATAACGACGATCGAATCTCGGGCAAGTAACATACCGGTGACAAAGGGAACAACATATGTTGTTATGCGGCCTGACCGATAAAGATCTTCGTAGAATATGAAGGAGCCAATATGGGCATCCTGGTCCCGCTATTGGTTATTGACCAGAGAGGTGTCTCGGTCATGTCTACATAGTTCTCGAACCCGTAGGGTCCGCACGCTTAACGTTCGTTGACGATATAGTACTATCAGTTATGTATGTTGGTGACCGAATGTTGTTCAGAGTTCCGGATAAGATCACGAACATGACGAGGAACTCTGGAATGGTCCGGAGATAAAGTTTGATATATGGGATAATAGTGTTTGGTCTCTGGAAGGGTTCCGGAATTCACCGGGTGGGGTTTCGGATGTTTCCCGAAATGTTTGGGTACGAGAACACTTTATTTGGGCCAAAGGGGAAAGCCCGCAAGGTTTTTGGAAAGTGCAAAAGGATGTTTTGCGGAGTCCACGGGCCATACGCTAGGGTCCCTGGCGTCTGGGTCCAGACACCGGGAACCCTGGCATCTGGCCCTGGAGTCCGAGAAGGACTCTTGGCTTTCTTGTGAAACCAACTTTGTGGAGGCTTTTACTCCAAGTTTCGACCCCAAGGCTCAACATATAAATAGAGGGGTAGGGCTAGCACCCAAGACACATCAAGTAACACCAAGCCCTGTGCCGGCTACCCCGCCCCCTCTAGTTTATCCTCCGTCATAGTTTTTGTAGTGCTTAGGCAAAGCCCTGTGGAGATTGTTCTTCACTAACACCGTCACCACGCCGTCGTGCTGCCGGAACGCATCTACTACTTTGTCGGCATTCTGGGAACGGGGGTCCCCAGACTTGCCTACCTGCGGCCTACGGCGTGGCTCAAAAGGGGGCCCAGCACGGCCCATCTACATCAACACAGACCCAAGACCCTCGCGAGGGGCCAAGCCTCGCGGGGCGGACGACGTGGAGCTTCCTCAGGCATGGCCTCACCAGGCTGGCTCGCGAGGAGGCGGAGAGATCAAGGCGGGGTACCTCACGAGGTGCCCGTGACGCAAGCCATGACGACCAAGGGCGCCAGGCGGGCGCCAGCCCGCGCAGTGTCCTCCTTTCCTCTTTGGTGCAAAGGGGGCAAGCGCAGCCGCGGAGTACCGAGGCATCAGGCAAAGGTTGCCATTTCGGTGCAACAAGACCAAGACCAGGAGGACTGCAAGACGGAGGTCATTGTGGAGCCCAAGACGGCGTCACATCCAGAGCTTTGTGCAGGCGAAGACTACTTTTGTCAGGATAGCTGGTACTAGCTGTCCCCCTTCAAATTAGCCCGCCATTGTTGGCTCCCTTCCCGCTCGATATTTGGGAAGAGGACCAGGGCCTCTATAAATAGGACTAGCCACCCCCAGGGGAGAGGGGCATCAACAATTGTGAAGAGAGAGAAGGGTGACTGAACTCCTCCCAGCAGTTCATCGCCCCAGCCAAGAACAGACCCTCGCGAGGCTGTTCTTCCTTGTATTGCTCATCATCATCAGCCCAAGAGGCAATCCACCACACCACACACTGGAGTAGGGTATTACACCACAACGGTGGTCCGAACCAGTATAAACCCTGTGTCTCTTGTGTTGTTCTTTCCATAGCTTAGATCTTAGCGAGGCGGAGGGGTGCAGGTAGGTAGAAGGAGAAATCTCCGCACGCACTCCAGTGTTCGAACCTCAAGGGTCTGTCGGAACCCGAAATCCGACATTTGGCGCGCCAGGTAGGGGTGCGCCGGAATCCACCTTCTACCGCTTCGTGCCCCGTCGCGTCGTCATCACCATGTCCGGCGACCAGGCGGGCAACCCAGATCCATGGGCGGCATGGCCTGCCCGCGCAGAGCCGCTCGCCTCGGGCGACCCCGTGCCCTAGCCAGCTCGCGGTCCGCAGGGCGCTGCGGGCCGCGGGCGACGCGGACAGGCTTCGATAGCTCTCAAACCGCGGCAGGCGCGGTCGGCAGCAAGGGCCTCCAATCACGCCGCGACCACGACACCGTACACCCGCCGGGAGCAGGCGAACTCGTGGGCCGTGCTCACGGTGGCCCAAGAGCTGCTGCAGTGCAAGCTGCTGGAGGGCGGCCCCGACGTGCTGCTGGAGCGGGTGGCAGAGCTCCTGGGCTTCGCCGCCTCGGGGGCTCACCCCTTCTGCACCCAGCTCCCATCTCAAGCCCAGGGCGGCCCGCGCGGGGGCTCCGCGCGCGCCCGCGGGCTCCAAGGCTACTCCAACGCCAGCAAAGCTGTCAGCACCGGACCAGCTGCGGTGCTGCCCCCGCTCCCGGTCCGTGAAGAAGAAGGACTCGACGCGACCCGCGGCCCCAGTGGACAGCCGCGCTGCCACCCCACGGTGGGCGCGTCAGGTAGGACCGCGTGGCACGCGGAGCACTATGGCGTGGCCTTCGGGATGACGGCGCCAGAGGAATACGTGCCCCTCATGATGGACCAAGGACACCTTCACGAGAGTGAACAAGGCTCGCTCCACAGCCCAAGCTGGGGGGACGAGGCGCCAGAAGCTGAGCCTTTCCAGGAGCCCCGGGACGGTCCCACTGGCCACACTGGAGGCAACGATTATCGGGTACCGCTAATTCTTCAGGAGCAGGCATACGCTAACCATGGATCGCAGGAGGTGCAGGTCGCCACAACGAGCAGCTGCCCCGCTCCCACAGTCTCCTACCCCTCGGGAGGAGGGCGCAGGGGCTGCAGGAGAGGGGCCGAGATCCGACATCACCACCGCGGCGTTCGGAGCAAGGTGTTCTCAGGAGGTAGGCCCTCTGCTGGGGAGGTGCCTCAGGGCCTGCCCCTGGCGGAGGACCCGTGGTCGTCGGGGGAACCGTTGGCGACCGCTCTACCCCATCGGCGGCGTCCTGGTTTCTGGTCGTCGTTGATGGCACTAGAGTGTGGCGCAAGGCGGGGCCCTCGTCTAGCGATATGAAGCAAGGCCGTTACCTGTGAAGAAGGCCCAGTGCCT
Organism: Triticum urartu; assembly: GCF_056163025.1. NCBI lineage: Eukaryota > Viridiplantae > Streptophyta > Magnoliopsida > Poales > Poaceae > Triticum > Triticum urartu. Next base: position 222,975,127 of record NC_141877.1, on the reverse strand, counting down.
GTGAAGCTCGCCGCCCCGTGACACTCTCACGTAATAATGAGTGGGGCTGTACACGCCCCGGAGTCTCAGGGGTGCCGGCCTCAGGCCCTGGGGTTCCCTCCCATGCCCAGTGGCATCACTTAGCTCCACGCTGGTGAGAAGACGTCCAAGACTAGATTAGGTGCCGGACACGGCCTTTTGTCTACTTTCGTTGCTTTTCCCTTTGGTTGTCGCTTTCCCCCGCTGGATTCAAGTTGGATTTGAATTTGAGATTTGCGTGTGTTCGAGGAAGGGGTGCTTAGTCTCGTTCGAGCAATTTCTCGCGTTTTGGTTACCACTTCGCCTCAGCTGCCTCCCCTCGCGAGCCCCTCGTGAGCCGGGTCAGGCCTAGCTTGCGCGCAGCCCAGACTGCCGCCACCGTGTCCTCTCAGGAGGGTGTTTTACTGCAGGTCCTACGGATCCAATCAGGGAACACTCGGGACACCACAACCTCCCACAGGCTACCTCAGGGCCAGCACGGGACAAAGGTAAACTAGCCGACCAGTGCGTCGCTTAAGCCAACCACTTGGCGCGGGCGCATGGGCAATGTAGCGTCTACTAATACGATGAACACAAGTTTTACATGAGGGGCTCCCCCTCCAAAATGCTCTCACAGCCATCAGGCCAAAACCTGAGTTCTATTCATGCAGGGTAAGGGAGCAGGAACGATGCACAATCAGTCGGATAAATTCCCCAATGCATCCTCAAGAGCACCACCCGAGCCGTTGCTGGCGTCGCTGAACTCGCCATTGCTGTCCGCGTCGCCGCCAGCGGCGTCAGGGCCGTTCACCACACCGCCCTCGTCGGCAGCCACGATCATGCCGTCATTGTTTGAAGCGAAGGCCCTGATAAGAGCATCCACATTGTCTTCCACCTAGTGCGCCAGGTCGTCTCGGACGGCCTGGGGGACTGGGGCGATGACGGCGTCGAAATCGAAGTGGGGATCCATGTTCCGGAGATGGCTGAAGACGCGAGAAAAGGCGCGCCCGAGTAGGGCGCGCCTCCTCTCCTCCACCAACCTGTCAGCCCTGACCGACCGCGCCTCCAGCTGCGTCACCACATCAGTGAAGAACTGAAGATTGCCAGCGTAGTTGACTGCATGCGGCTCGCCAACAACCGCCTCGCAGATGTTGCCCAAGGCTGTGTTGGCTCTCTCCCGGAGCGTGGTGAGCATGGGGCCGTGCTCATGCTCCAGGATCCGCCGCTGACGTATCTCGTCTGCATTCTGGCGCGCGACGGCCTCAGCCTCCTCCACCCGCTGGCGAAGAAGGAGCACCTCGGCCTGGGAGGTGCTTAACTCACCTTGCGCCACCTCAAGGGCGGCCCGGAAAGCATCGGCCCGCCGTGTCGCCTCCTCCAGCTTGGCCCTCATGGCAGCAGTCCTGCCTTCAGCCTTGGCCCGGATCAACCCCAGCTTCTCCTCGAACTCGTGCTCGAGGTTCAAAGGCGCCATCGCCGCCCGACATCCGACCTCCTCCAGGACTCGGGCTTCCTGTGCAGCGACATCATCCTCCGCCTGCGTCACCAAGCGCTCCCTCGTCTCCAGACGCTCGTACTCGCGGGTACGTTCGGCGGCTTCCAGCGTCAGCGCATCCTCACGCTTCTGGAGCTCTGCTGAGTTGCCAGAGGCCACCTTCATCAACGCGAGGGCTGCCTCGCGCAGCTCCACCTGCTCCTCCAGTGAGTGGCACCAGGCCAAGAGCTCCCGAGCCTGCTCCTCCGCCGCCTTTCGCCGCCGGTCGGCTTCCCGGGCCTCCTCAGCGGCCCAAGATTGGGCCTCCTGAGAGGCCACCAGCGACGCCTTGGCCTCTACGTCGTCAAGATCGCGCTGACGGCGCTCAAGGGCGATGGCACCCTCCAGCTCGCGGCTCTCTACAGCCAGGCGCAGGCCCTCGGCCTCAAGGCGCGCGTCTTCATGAGCAAGCTCCTCACCAAGCAGGCTTACCGCGTCAGCCGCCCTTTGAAGGAATCCTTGGCGGAGAGCGCGACGCTCCCGAGCGCGCTCGAGCACGTCTTCCACACCATCATCTGCCCCAAGCAAGCGCCGGGGGCCACGAATCAGCACTCCCCCTCCGGGCAGGGAGCGCCTCAGCCAATCGCAGTCCACGACCAGGCGGGAAGCCCCACGGCAGGCTGGCTATGCCACGAGAAGGCCCGCGAAAGAGGATCGCGAGGTGCGCAGGGCCACGATGCGCCTCGGGACGGTTCGCCTCTTCGATCGCCCTCACCACAAGGGCTCTGCTGCTCGGAGCGCTTGAGGACGGTGGAGGGGGAGAAGCCAAGGGGTACGGCACCTCAGCCGTCTCCGCGAGCTCGGCTGGAAGGGGCCTGTGGAGCAAGGGTCAGTAAAAGCAACAGAAGGATCGGGAGCTGGGAAAGGAGAAGGCTTACTCATCAGTGGCGAAGTACTTCCTACGCTTCAGCAGGCGACAAGGGTAATCGTCGCCCAGGTCCTCCCTTCTCTTCCGGAGGGCCTCAAAGTCCACGCGAAAGCGGCCCAAGAGTTGGGCGCAGGGATCAACCTGCGACGAAGACAGAGCGTCAAGGCGATCTGCGTCAGGGGCGCCTGCCTGATGCGCGCTGCCAATCGCCTCGCCAAGAGAAGCAGCCGGAGCCTCAGGGGCCTCAGTCGCAGGCGCTGAGGGCAGCTGCTTGTCACCCTCAGCCTCAGCGGCACGGGCCCCAAGAACTGCTCTCTCATGAGCATCGCCCGGCGCTGTCACCCCGCCGGGAGCCCCCTCGGCCTCTGGCGCCTCATGCCTCCCTGCTCCGCCGCTTGAGGAAGAGTCGCCTGGGCCGACTGGAAGGGCAGTCACCACCACTGGGTTCTCGCAAGGCCCTTGGAGGCCGGCGGGGCGCGACCCCCACTCATCAAAGATAGGCATCTGCTTCACAAAATCGCCCCTGCTCTGGCAGAGGTACAGCAAGGCCCCTCCCTGCTGGATGCTGCCAGGGTTGGGGTCCCCAGTCAGGGTCAAGAGCGCTGTCCTCAGCACTTCAGGCGCCAGGTCCTCTTCCTGGAGCCTCATACGATCATCGCGCCCGCTGAAGGCCCACATCCGGCGGGAGTGGCGTTGGAGAGGAGCAACGCGGCGTAGCAGGAACTCCTTCACCACCTTGGGCGCTGTCACGCCAAGCGACCTCAAGAACGCGAAGCGGTGCCAGACGAAGAAGAGCCGGGGGCTCTCAAGTGTCTCCTGGCCCTAGCCCGAATTGGGGACAGTAGGCGAAGTTGGCTCCGATAGCAGGGGGCTGGGCACCCCTGCATCCACATACAGCCACCGCTCACGGAACCCAACCGCGGGCAGAGGGAGCTTGAAGTCAATCCCAGAAGTCGCTGTCTCAGACGCGGCAACGAAGCTCATGCACGCCCAGCATTGGGTAGGGTCGACAAGGCGCAGCGAGAAAAAGTGGCGCAGCAAGGCAACCGAAGGAAGGATGCCCATCATAGCCTCGCAAACAAAGGCGAAGACCGAAAGGAGGGTGATGGATTCAGGACCCAGATGCATCATGTGGATCTGATAGTGGGAAAGCACGACATTGAAGAAATCAGAAAAGGGAGGAACTAGACCCGCCCACAGGGCGTCGGCAAAATATGGGACCTCGGTGACTATCCTGTCGATGGAGAAGTGGGACGCGGGCCAGGCCGTCGTCCTCCCGCATTCGTTGAACATAGTGGCCAGAGCTGAGCTTACCTTGCCTAAGCCCTCGGCGGGGGCCACCAACGGCGGCGGACAAGGCGGAGGTACATGTTTCTTCCCTCTTCCCTTCTTCGTCAGAGCCATGGCGATGGGAGGGGGGAAGTTTCGAGATTGGGTTGAAAACAGAAGCTGGAGTTCGAGCGGAGGAAGGACAGAGAGCGCTTGAGCAACAGAAAGGGGAGTGGCTGTGTACAACTATGAGTCCGCCTAGCATGGCGCAAAATAAGGGGGGCGTGGGGGCACACTGCCGCCCACGTCCAATCAACCGCCATGCGGCGCCCAAGGCCGCAGGCTGTTAGGGCCCGCGGCACTTCGCCCTTGCCCTTCCGCCTCCCTGCACGGCCAAGCCCGGGCGCGCCTTGGGCTCGGGGACTACTGTCGGTGTTCTGGGAATGGGGGTCCCCAGACTTGCCTGCCTACGGCCTGCGACGTGGCTCAAAAGGGGGCCCAGCACGGCCCATCTTCATCAACACAGACCCAAGACCCTCGTGAGGGGCCAAGCCTCGCGGGGCGGACGACGCGGAGCTTCCTCAGGCACGGCCTCACCAGGCTGGCTCGCGAGGAGGCGGAGAGATCAAGGCGGGGTACCTCACAAGGTGCCCGTGACGCAAGCCATGACGACCAAGGGCGCCAAGCGGGTGCCAGCCCGCGCAGTGTCCTCCTTTCCTCTTTGGTGCAAAGGGGGCAAGCGCAGCCGCGGAGTACCGAGGCATCAGGCAAAGGTTGCCATTTCGGTGCAACAAGACCAAGACCAGGAGGACTGCAAGACGGAGGTCATTGTGGAGCCCAAGACGGCGTCACCACCAAAGCTTTGTGCAGGCGAAGACTACTTTTGTTAGGATAGCTGGTACTAGCTGCCCCCCTTCAAATTAGCCCGCCATTATTGGCTCCTTTCCCGCTCGATATTTGGGAAGAGGACCAGGGCCTCTATAAATAGGACTAGCCACCCCCAGGGGAGAGGGGCATCAACAATTGTGAAGAGAGAGAGAGAGAGGGGTGACTGAACTCCTCCCAGCAGTTCATCGCCCCAGCCAAGAACAGACCCTCGCGAGGCTGTTCTTCCTTGTATTGCTCATCATCATCAGCCCAAGAGGCATCCACCACACCACACACTGCAGTAGGGTATTACACAACAACGGTGGCCCGAACTAGTATAAACCCTGTGTCTCTTGTGTTGTTCTTTCCATAGCTTAGATCTTAGTGAGGCGGAGGGGTGCAGGTAGGTAGAAGGCGAAATCTCCGCGCGCACCCCAGTGTTCGAACCTCAAGGGTCTGCCGGAACCCAAAATCCGACATACTTCGCCCCTCTTGCTGGATTGAGAAGGCGAGGACGTCACCGAGCCGAACGTGTGCAGAACTCGGAGGTGTCGTGCTTTCGGTACTTGGATCGGTCGGATCGTGAAGACGTACGACTACATCAACCGCGTTGATATAACGCTTCCGCGAATGGTCTACGAGGGTACGTAGACAACACTCTTCCCTCTCATGTGCGTAGGAATTTTTTTGATATTACTACGTTCCCCAACAGGCGTGCCCTCCTACCTTGTGGCTGCCTCACGGAGTTCCAGACTTCCACTCCAAGTCTCCTGGTTTGCTTTTGGTCCAAGAAATATCATCGCGAAGGTTTCATTCCGTTTGGATTCCGTTTGGTATTCCTTTTCTGCGAAACACTAAAATAGGCAAAAAAACAGAAACTGGCATTGGGCCTCCAGTTAATAGGTTAGTCCCAAAAATAATGTAAAAGAGCATATTAAAGCCCATTAAACATCCAAAATGGATAATATAATAGCATGGAACAATAAAAAATTATAGATACGTTGGAGACGTGTCACTCGCCGCCTTCGACCTCTTCATCGGAGGAGAGCACGATAACCTTGCCGCCCTCCGCGCCAGCAAAGATCACCCGCTCTGCCTCCACGAGCTCGGGGTGCTGCTGGTGGAGCTCTTGCATGTAGGTCTCGTCGGCAGCCTTGGCCTCGAGGCATTCCCACGCCCCACGGTCCTCCCGCGCCATAGCCAAGGTCACCACCCCTGGCTTCGGTGGAACGAGGTCGACCAGACGTGTGTTGAAGGGGAAATTGAGCCTAGCCGCTGCGCCATGGTAGCGGACCTGCCAGCGATCGTACTCCATGGCCGCGAGCTCGGCCGTGTGGAAGCTACCGAGCCACCGGCGGGTGTGGGTCTCCCAATCCGTAATCTCGGCGACCCATGTCCCCCACCGCCGCTGCCGAACCCCGAGGTACGTATGACCTCGTCGGAGGCCGGGCCCGAGGGAGGACGGGGAAGTCCTCAAACCGGCGTAGGGGCGCGGCGGCGGGCGGATCGGGCGACCGGCGATGGTGGATCGATAAAGAGCCCGCAGAGGATGATGGGGACACCTCGGCGGCCACCTCGCCAGCATGGGGTGAAGAGGCTGCGATAAACCTCTTTTTGGCCAATGGCTCCTCGAACTCCCCAGCACATAGGCAAAGAGGTTGAGGATGGAGGCGGCGGCGACCTACCAATGGTTTCGAGCGAGGGAGGGGTGGTGTGTGTCTGTGTGAGCGGAAGTTTTTGGGAGTGTGTGGTGTGTGTGGAGGGGGGGCAAGGTGGTGTTTGAGGAAATACCGCGGCAACTGAAAATTTTAGAACGCGAGAGTAACAAGGTGGAGCTACTGAAAATTTGGATCAAGGGTGAGCAAATATTTTTGAGATTGTGAGGGATGCAGAGGCGGGAGTAAAATGCCAGGGCAAGTGAAAATTTGAATCAAGGGCGAGTAGATATTTTTTTTGAGATTGCGAGGTTTGCAGAGGCGGGAGTAAAATGTTGGGGCTACTGAAAATTTGAATCAAGGGACTGAAGTAGAGCGGGAGTAACAGACATCGCACACGGTCCACACATACTAATCGTGTGCTACCAAACATTAAAACCTTCCAGGCATAGATATTTTCGAGATTATAAGGAGATCACCAAGAAGATCGAGGAGAACTTTGTACTGAGATCCAAAGAGAGAGAAAAAGCCATCTAGCTAATAACTATGGACCCGAAGGTCTGTGGTAAACTATTCACACATCATCGGAGAGGCTATGGTGTTGATGTAGAAGCCCTCTGTGAACGAATCCCGCTCCGACGGAGCGCCGGAAAAGGACCCAAGATGGGATCTCACGGGTTCAGAAGGTTGCGGCGGTGGAAAAGGTGTTTCGTTGCTCTCCCCAAAGGTTTCAGGGTATAAGAGTATATATAGGCGAAAGAAATAGGTCGGTGGAGCTGCGAGGGGCTCAGGAGGGTGGGGGTGCGCCCTCCTACCACGTGGCCGCCTCGCTGCTTCCTTGATGTCCACTCCAAGTCTCCTGGATCACGTTTGTTCCAAAAAAGATCCTCGCGAAGGTTTCATTCCGTTTGGATTCTGTTTGATATTCCTTTTCTGCGAAACACTGAAATAGGGAAAAAAACAGCAATTTGCACTGGGCTTTCGGTTAATAGGTTAGTCCCAAAAATAATATAAAAAGGTATATTAAAGCCCATTAAACATCCAAAACAGATAATATAATAGCATGGAACAATCAAAAATTATAGATACGTTGGAGACGTATCAAGCATCCCCAAGCTTAATTCCTGCTCGTCCTTGAGTAGGTAAATGATAAAAACAGAATTTTTGATGTGGAATGCTCCCTAAAATAATTTTCAATGTAATTCTCTTTATTGTGGCATGAATATTCAGATCTGAAAGATTCAAGATAAAAGTTTAATATTGACATAAAAATAATAATACTTCAAGCATACTAACTAAGCAATTATGTTTTCTCAAAATAACATGGCCAAAGAAAGTTATCCCTACAAAATCATATAGTCTGGCTATGCTCTATCTTCATCACACAATATATTTAATCATGCACAACCCCGATGACAAGCCAAGCAATTGTTTCAAACTTTTTATGTTCTCAAACTTTTTCAATCTTCACGCAATACATGAGCGTGAGCCATGTATATAGCACTATAGGTGGAATAGAATAGGGGTTGTGGAGAAGACAAAATGGAGAAGGTTGTCTCACATCAACTAGGCGTATCAACGGGCTATGGAGATGCCCATCAATAGATGTTAATGTGAGTGAGTAGGATTGCCATACAACGGATGCACTAGAGCTATAAATGTATGAGAGCTCAACAAAAGAAACTAAGTGGGTGTGCATCCAACTTGCTTGCTCACGAAGACCTAGGGCATTTTGAGGAAGCCCATCATTGGAATATACAAGCCAAGTTCTATAATGAAAAATTCCCACTAGTATATGAAAGTGACAACATAGGAGACTCTCTATCATGAAGATCATGGTGCTACTTTGAAGCACAAGTGTGGTAAAAGGATAGTAGCATTGCCCCTTCTCTCTTTTTCTCTCATTTTTTTATTTCGGGCTTTTCTTTTTTATGGCCTCCTTTTCTTTTCCTTTTTTTATTTTTCGTCCGGAGTCTCATCCCGACTTGTGGGGGAATCATAGTCTCCATCATCCTTTCCTCACTGGGATAATGCTCTAATAATGATGATCATCACACTTTTATTTACTTACCACTCAAGAATTACAACTCGATACTTAGAACAAAATATGACTCTACGTGAATGCCTCCGGCGGTGTACCGGGATGTGCAATGAATCAGGAGTGACATGTATGGAAAATTATGGATGGTGGCTTTGCCACAAATACGATGTCAACTACATGATCATGCAAAGCAATATGACAATTATGGAGCGTGTCATAAATAACGAAACGATGGAAAGTTGCATGGCAATATATCTCGGAATGGCTATGGAAATGCCATAATAGGAAGGTATGATGGCTGTTTTGAGGAAGGTATATGGTGGATTTATGGTACCAACGAAAGTTGCGTGGTACTAGAGAGGCTAGGAATGGTGGAAGGGTGAGAGTGCGTATAATTCATGGACTCAACATTAGTCATAAAGAACTCACATACTTATTGCAAAATCTATTAGTTATCGAAACGAAGTATTACGTGCATGCTCCTAGGCGGATTGATTGGTAGGAAAAGACCATCGCTCGTCCCCGACCGCCTCTCATAAGGAAGACAATCAAAAAATAAATCATGCTCCGACTTCATCACATAACGGTTCACCATACGTGCATGCTACGGGAATCACAAACTTTAACACAAGTATCTCTCAAATTCAAAACTACTCAACTAGCATGACTGTAATATCACCATCTTCATATCTCAAAACAATCATAAAGAATCAAACTTCTCTTAGTATTTGAGGGAGTCCTGGATTAGGGGGTCTCCGGACAGCCGGACTATATCCATTGGCCGGACTGTTAGACTATGAAGATACAAGATTGAAGACTTCGTCTCGTGTCCGGATGGGACTCTTCTTGGCGTGGAAGGCAAGCTAGGAAATACGGATATGTGTATCTCCTCCTTTGTAACCGACCTTGGGTAACCCTAACCTCTCCGGTGTCTATATAAACCGGAGGTTTTAGTCCGTAGGACAACATACAATCATACCATAGGCTAGCTTCTAGGGTTTAGCCTATCTGATCTCGTGGTAGATCTACTCTTGTACTACCCATATCATCAATATTAATCAAGCAGGACGTAGGGTTTTACCTCCATCAAGAGGGCCCGAACCTGGGTAAAACATTGTGTCCCCTGCCTCCTGTTACCATCCGCCTTAGACGCACAGTTCGGGACCCCCTACCCGAGATCCGCCGGTTTTGACACCGACATTGGTGCTTTTGAGAGTTCCTCTGTGTCGTCGCCGTTAGGCTTGGTGGCTCCTACTATCATCGATGGCGATGCAGTCCAGGGTGAGACTTTTCTCCCCGGACAGATTTTTGTATTCGGCGGCTTTGCACTGCATGCCAATTCGCTTGGCCATCTGGAGCAGATTGAAAGTTATGCCCCTGGCCATCAGGTTAGGTTTGGAAGCTTAAACTACATGGCCGATATCCGCGGAGACTTGATCTTCGACGGATTCGAGCCTCTGCCTTGTCCGTCACGCGGTCACGATGAGTACGATTTAGCTCTACCATCAGACAGAGTTCAGGAGATCATACCGGCAGCCGCTCCAACCCTCAATTAGGAGCCAGTTGCGCCGTCCATGGACGGGTGGATGGACCCTGCCACGGAGGCATTACCCTCAACGGCGATCGAGCCGAACATCGACCTTACCCTTCACAAGAGCCATGTTGTTAAACTACTGGATACTTCCCCGGCGACGGACTCCGAACCGCCTGCGCCCGTTCCTATCGAATCCGGTTGGGCGCCGATCATGGAGTTTACCTCTGCGAATATATTTCAGCACTCGCCCTTCGGCGACATACTGAATTCACTAAAGTCTCTCTCCTTGTCAAGAGAGTCCTGGCCGAACTATACCCGACAGGATTGGGATGTGGATGATGAAGAAATTCACTGCCCACCAACCACCCACTTAGTAGCCACTGTCGATGACTTAACCAATATGCTCGACTCCGACTCCGAAGACATCGACGGTATGGTCGACGATGCAGGAGACGAACAGGAACCACTGCCCATAGGGCACTGGACGCCCACTTCACCACATGATGTATACATGGTGGACACACCAAAAGAAAATGACGACGAGGAATGGAAGGACGCAACGAAGGATTGTCCCCTCGAAAAGCAGTCAAAGCAGCGGCGTAAGCGCCGCCCCAAATCCTGCCTCGGTAGAAACAACGATCATGCCGACCCAACGTTAGAGCAGGGTGAACGGCAACACGGAGAACCAAACCGAACAACCCGACTCTGTCAAAGATAATAGTCCAGACGACATTACACCAGACAGACACCCGGAGCAACAGAACGCCCATCAAAGGCTCGTTGCCACCGCGAGGAGTCTAAAAAAGCAGAAGCGAAGGCTCAAGGCACACTCCAAATCAGATGGAGTAAAGTACTCAACACAGAAGCGAAGTATGGCGGTAATCGCCCCACCAAGAGCTACCCAAAGCGGAAGTTGCTACCTGAATTCGATGAGGAGGCCTTAGATCCCCCACAACCAAAAATTAAAACAGCCATCTGGCCGGATAGACGACCTCACGGCCAACATAGAGCGGCAAACAACGCCGCACATAAGCCAATACGCGATCCACGCGAGGGCTCGCATCAAAATGACGGCGAACCCAGATCCATCTACGGACCACGCAAGCGTGCTCCAGCACGCGATGCAACACAACAAACATCCGAACACCGCGGTACACCCAGATACAGGGGTGCCACACACCCCCTATGTTTCACCGATGAGGTGTTGTACCATGAATTTCTAGAGGGATTCAAACCCGTAAACATAGAGGCATACGACGGAACAACAGACCCGGGGGTCTGGATTGAGGACTATATCCTCCATATCCATATGGCTCGAGGAGCTGATCTCCACGCCATTAAGTATTTACCCCTCAAACTCAAAGGGCCAGCTCGGCACTGGCTTAAAAGCCTCCCCGAAAGCTCCATTGGAAGCTGGGAAGAGCTCGAAGACGCTTTTCGGGCGAATTTTCAAGGGACCTATGTCCGACCCCCGGACGCGGACGATTTGAGTCATATAACTCAACAGCCCGGAGAGTCAGCCTGAAAGCTTTGGAACAGGTTTCTTACTAAAAAGAACCAAATAGTCGACTGTCCGGACGCTGAAGCCTTGGCAGCTTTTAAGCATAGCGTCCGTGACGAATGGCTTGCCAGACACCTCGGCCAAGAAAAGCCGAGAACAATGGCAGCATTAACAAGCCTCATGACCCACTTTTGCGCGGGTGAGGATAGCTGGCTAGCCAGATGCAGCACCAGCGACCCCAGTACATCCGAAGTTAGAGATGGAAACGGGAAATCACGGCGCAGCAACAATAATAAACGCCGAAATAAAGAAGATAGCCCGAAGAGCACGACAGTAAACGCCGAATTCCGAAGCTCTCAGCCAGGTCAGCAAAAGCCGCCCTCTAAAGGCACTAGAGATGAACTGTCCAGCCTAAACAAAATTCTAGACCAAATATGTCAGATCCATAGCACCCCTGGTAAACCCTCTAATCATACCCACAGAGAATGTTGGGTCTTCAAGCAGTCCGGCAAGCTAAACGCCGTACACAAGGGGGAGGATACACCAAGCGAGGACAAGGATGAGCCTCTCCAGCAAGATACGGGGGAACAAAAGAAATTTCCACCAGAAGTCAAAATAGTAAACGTGTTACACGTGATCAAGGGGAGAAACAAAGCGACACTCCCAGAGAAATATGCCCAAGGGCCTGTCACCGCGGAGCCCTGCCACTGGTCATCTCAACCGATCACTTTCGACCATCGGGATTACTCAGCAAGTATCTGGCGTGCAGGATGGGCTGCCTTGGTATTAGACCCCATAATTGACGGATACCACTTCACACGAGTCCTGATGGACGGTGGCAGCAGTCTAAACCTGATATACCAGGACACAATCCGCAAAATGGGGATAGACCCAACGAAAATTTGCCGCACCAACACTACCTTTAAAGGAGTAACGCCAGGCCCAGGGGCTCATTGCACGGGCTCCCTGCTACTAGAGGTTATATTCGGCTTCCCCGATAACTTCCGTAGCGAATACTTAACCTTCCACATTGCTCCGTTCCAAAGTGGCTATCAAGCATTACTTGGATGCAAAGCTTTCGCTCGCTTTAATGCAATACCGCATTATGATTCCCTCACGCTCAAGATGCCCGGTCCATGTGGCATCATTACAGTGAATGGAAATATTGAGCGATCTTTGCGCGCCGAAGAGAGTGCGACTGCCTTGGCAGCCGCACACTAAAAATGGCCTCACCAACTAAAAGCATCTGATAGGTCGGCAAGACCACAAACACGGTTAGACGAGTCCGGCGCAGCTATATGTAATTCATACAGGATTGACGGCCACACCCCTATTACAAATACAAGGGGCTCAATGCGCAGACAAGTGGCAATTTTCGCTCATCTTAAATTTTACATGGTTTCTTTAAAACTACCGTTTTTGCACGACAACTTTTCACCTAAGTTCCTCTCTTTTACAGATGACCATCATGCTACACCCGTCCAGGATACGGCACAACGGAGACACAGGCGCAAACGTGCAACAGGGACCCGTTCCAAGGATTCCTTTTAGATTAAGACCCTGCGTAAACCTTTTTTACTGTCTCTTGTTGATACACATCCCTTGGATTCTCAGTACAATTGAGAAGGATGCTGACGTCTTGGCATGTGGCCACGTCAGAATAACACACGTACCTGGACACAAGGGGCTTCGTACAAAGGGCACTATTTAGGCCCGATTTATACCATAAAGACCGAATACCTTAGGGAGTGTTCGGCGTCGCGAGTTTGGCCTTATATGCATCAGCTCCGAATCATGTCTTTGGTCAAATATTGGGTTTGCCTGGCTCCTGTGTTTTGGTGCCTTACGTTCCGCTTTATCGGCTAAGGCAGCACCAGGAGAACTACTGCGATTATGCCCTGGTTCATCCGGACGAGCACCTCAGTAGAGAAAGCCGAAAACTGACTGTCATGATATAGTGCGAGACTGGTCAACCACTCGATGACCTATCGGAATGATAGAATTCCTCCGCTTTAACGAAGGGCCGTTTCCCGGCCAGGCATATACGCACCCCGAGTTCGGGAGAGTGTGGAGCCACCAGGGGCTATATAGTAGCCCCACCGTCAAACTCCTATGGCTAAGTGAAAGTGTTAAAGCATCATAGTCCGGTTGCCTTGTTCGTTGCGCTATCACCTCCTTATTAGGACCAAGACGTTGGGTAAAGTGTGAACACGCGTCTTCTGCGAGCACCTCCGCATTATATGTGTGGGGGTTGAAGCCGACGACTGCAATCTTTCATGTTATATACATATATACATAAACGGCCGCACATGAGGCATCATATCACTTTCAGACAAAAGTATAATTACAGCCTTAATATATTTCATAAAAACATTGTGTTTACAATGGGAATACATGTCACTCAAAATAATATTCTTCGAGCACTGGGCCTCTATCAAACGAGCACCCTCGAGAACTTCCTCAAAATAGTGCTCAGCAGCTACTCGGCCTATGGCCGAACCTTGCTCTGCAACGGTGGTAGCATCCATCTCCGCTCAGTATGCTTTGACATGGGCAAAGGCCATCTGCGAGCCTTCTATGCATGCCGACCTCTTCATCGCATTGATGCGTGGCACTGCACCAAGGAACTGCTGCACTAAGCTAAAATAGTTGTTCGGCTTCGGCTTCTCCGGCCATAGGTGATCTACGACGGACCTCATGGCAAGTCCGGACAATCTATTAAGTTCGGCCCATTCGACTAGCTGATCAGTTAAGGGAAGTGGATGCTCTGGAACGTTAAATTGCGACCAGAACAGCTTGTCCACTTCACAATCTGTCTGATCTCGGAAGTATTCGACCGCATCGACAGCGCTCGCTGCCAAGTCCATATATGCGTCTGCCGAACTCCACAGCCGATCCAGAGGGGCATACCACGGATCTCCGAACTTCCTCGGCAGCAGAAAGGGCTTCCCAGCCGCAATATCCCTGGCTTCACATAGCTCCTCCTTCTTCGCCCTCATAGCAGAGCGGGTGTCTTTGGTTGCCACCGTGGCCTTTCCAAGGTCCGCTGCCTTCACTCGGTTCTCTTCTTGAAGGAACTGGCAATGGTCGGCAGTATCTTTTAATTTCACGGCCATCTTGGCCATCTTCTCTTTGCTTTCGCAATGCGCAGCCTTCTCGGCTCTTAACTCTTTGGCCGCCTTCAAAGCAGCCGCATTATTAATTCCTGCTTGTTCCTTGGCTCGGGCAAGTTCCGCCCGAAGGATCTCCACGGTGGCAGCTCCGTCTGCAGTCACAAACATATTAAGGATACTGGCATCCTGCTGCTCTTACTATGTGACATTCACCAGAAAACATTACTTACCCTGTGACTCGTCAAGCCGCTTGTTAACAAGCTCGATGTCGGCGTCTGCCGCATCCAGTTGTTGCTTTAGTTCGGCAAACTCGTTAGTCCGGCTAGCCACTGGAGCTTCCAGCACCTGCACATACAGTCAGTCTGGTTATTACCTGGGACTACGATTCTCTGTTCGCCGCCGTTCTCGATGACAACCAGAGTCTCAGGAGCTACTATCTACACAGGGCACACCTAAACATGTGCGGTACTATAAAAAAGTATATCATTTCATGTACCTCAAAGCCCGTCAGTAGACTCATAAAGGCTTCATGCAATCCGCTTTCGGCGGATGAAATTCTTTCCATCACCGTACCCATCAATGTACAGTGTTCTTCTGAGATGGCCGCTCGCTCCAATAGCTCCCTCAGTACGTCCGACCGCATACCAGATGGTGCCGGACTCTTTTGTTTGCTCTCTTCGAGAGCCGGGCGCTGGGGACTTTGGGTGACTATGGGATGATCTTCTGGCCTCACCGGATCCGGAGAGGCCCTCCGTGACGACACTTCGAGGTCGCCCGCTTCTTGAGCAGGGGAGTCCGGGGGAGGCGTTTCGCTCTCCATCATCTCCGGAAGAAGATCCTCCGAAGACGAGCTCAGGTGAGAAGGGCTAAGATCGGAACTGCAAGATATATGCTTTGGTTATTTTTCTTAGAGGAAAGATAGTATATCTTCACTATTAAATTATTTTTGATCACTTATGGCTCATTGGAGGGCTGATCCCCGCACAGACTTTGTGCGGCAAGAACACCACACGAGATAGGACCCTCTGTTGGAGACTTCTTCTCCCATTTGGAAGCCTCGGTTTCCGGATCCTCAGAGGCAGTCCTCTTCCTCCCCCATAGCGAGAGAAGGTCGGAGTCTTCTCCTTGGTTATCCTCCCTTATGGTGGCGCTCATTCCCTCGGTTGGAATTGGCAGCGATGGGAGCCTGCTTTCGCCCATATTATCCCCCTGTATCTTCCTTCGAGGGCTCCGGGCAAGGTGTGAGCTCGAGCATCTTTTCCAGTACCGGATTTTCCAAACCCTCAGGGAGGAGGGCCAGACACCGAATCATCTTCGCCTTTGTTAGCCAATCCTGGTTAGAGGACGATCTCTCAGAAATAATGTCATGATAAATAAAAGACGGTGTGTTCGGCTAGAGGATTACTTACTTGTTTGGCGACGCGGTTGCTACTCAGGCCCGCATCCTCGGTGGTGTCCGGACACTCTGTTTGAGGTCCGAAGAATGACTTGTACATTTCCTCCTGCGTTAGGCAAGGAAACTTTGAATAGCACGCGGTCCTTCTGGGTTAAACTCCCACAAGCGAAGGGGCCGGCGTTTGCAAGGCTGGACTCGACGAACCAGCATGACTTGCATTACCATAACCAAATTAAAATCTCCCTCGAAGAGACCTTGAATGCGGCTTTGCAGTATAGGCACATCCTTGGCGGGACCCCAGCTTAGCCCTCTGCTAATCCATGACATCAGTTGTGGTGGGGGGCCTGAGCGGAAAGCAGGGGCAGCCACCCACTTGGCACTTCTGGGGGCTGTGATGTAAAACCACTCCCGTTGCCATAATCCGGACACCTCTGGAAAGGAACCCTTTGGCCATGGAGCTCCTGCAATCTTGCTTATTAAAGCACCTCCGCACGCTACGTACTGTCCCTCGATTATCTTCGGCTTCACATCAAAGGTCTTGAGCCACAAACCGAAGTGAGGGGTAATGCGGAGGAAAGCCTCACACACGACAATAAATGCCGAGATGTGGAGAAAGGAGTCCGAGGCTAGATCATGGAAGTCTAGCCCGTAATAGAACATCAAACCCCTTACGAAGGGATCCAGAGCGAGGCCTAGACCTCGGAGGAAGTGGGAGATGAACACAACGTCCTCGTTGGGTTCAGGAGTAGGGACGACCTGCCCTCAGGCCGGCAGCCGATGCGAAACCTCGGCGGTCAGGTATCTGGCCTCCCTCAACTTTTTGATATCCTCTTCCGCAATGGAGGAGGGCATCCATCGGCCTTGAAGGCTGGATCCGGACATGATTGAAGATCCGGAGCACCTGACCTGGGCTTTGGGTGTTAGAACTCGAGGCGGGGGAAGGATTCGATTGAGCACGGGAGGGAAAAAAGTGAAATCCTTGGCCCTTTATAAAGAGGGTGAATATCAAGCGTCCTCTCCGTGGCCGTTTGGGACTTGCCTATAATCTAGGAGTCCTAGACACGGTTGGGTTACCCACGCCCATATTGATGAGAATCCCGTGAAAGGGGACACGATCTTTGCTTTGACGAGACGTGTCAAAAAACTACCTCGCATTATGTGCGGGGCTAGTTAAAGGAAACGGTTCGAATAATCACCAGGCCGTGACATGATGTCGTGTTGCCAAAAACAAGTCAGCAAATTGGATTTGTGGAAATATTATTCTCTCTATGGTGGTATGTGGAGCTTATTTTGCAGGGTCGGACACTATCCTTATATTCAAATTCTTCCGTGGTGTATTCGGAGGAGGAACCCGCCTTGCAATGCTGAAGACAACACTGCGCGCCGGACTCATCGTCATTGAAAGCCTGGTTCAGGGGCTACTGAGGGAGTCCTGGATTAGGGGGTCTCCGGTCAGCTGGACTATATCCATTGGCCGGACTATTAGACTATGAAGATACAAGATTGAAGACTTCGTCTCATGTCCGGATGGGACTCTACTTGGCGTGGAAGGCAAGCTAGGAAATACGGATATGTGTATCTCCTCCTGTGTAACCGACCTTGTGTAACCCTATCCTCTCCGGTGTCTATATAAACCGGAGGGTTTTAGTCCGTAGGACAACATACAATCATACCATAGGCTAGCTTCTAGGGTTTAGCCTCTCTGATCTCGTGGTAGATCTACTGTTGTACTACCCATATCATCAATATTAATCAAGCAAGATGTAGGGTTTTACCTCCATCAAGAGGGCCCGAACCTGGGTAAAACATTGTGTCCCCTGCCTCCTGTTACCATCCGCCTTAGACGCACAGTTTGGGACCCCCTACCCGAGATCCGCCGGTTTTGACACCGACAGTATTCAATGCACTTTTATGAAAGTTTTTTATCATACCCATCTTGAATGCCTATCATATTAGGACTAATTTCATAACCAAAGCAAATTACCATGATGTTTTAAAATACTCTCAAAATAATATAAGTGAAGCATGAGAGATCAACAGTTTCTAGAAAATAAAACCACCACCGTGCTCTAAAAAGAAAATATAAGTGAAGCACTAGAGCAAAATTATCTAGCTCAAAAGATATAAGTGAAGCACATAGAGTATTCTAATAAATTATATAGCTTTTGGTTGTCCTTGATTTTACCTTGGGGTGCCTTGGGCATCCCCAATCTTAGGCTCTTGCCACTCCTTGTTCCAAAATCCATCAAATCTTTACCCAAAACTTGAAAACTTCACAACACAAAACTCAATAGAAAATCTCATGAGCTCAGTTAGTATAAGAAAACAAATCACCACTTAAAGTACTGTAATGAACTCATTATTTATTTATATTGGCGTTAAACCTACTGTATTCTAACTTTTCTATGGTTCATATCCCCCGATACTAGCCATAGATTCATCAAAATAAGCAAACAACACACGAAAAACATAATCTGTGAAAAACAGAACAGTCCGTAGTAATCTGCAGGTTTCGAATACTTATGTAACTCCAAAAATCCTAACAAATTAGGATGACCTAAATAATTTGTATATTGATCTACTTCAGTTGGAATCAGTATTTTATCGCTCTCTGGTTAAAAATGAAAATTATTCTCGTGAGCACATACTTTCTGTTTTTTTCAGCAAGATCAAACAACAATCATCCAAGAAGATCCTAAAGGATTTACTTTGCACAAACACTAATTAAAGCATAAAAAACACAATAATAACAGAGGATATATGATTTATTTATTACTAAACAGGAACAAAAAGCAAGGAACAAAAAGCAAATTGGGTTGCCTCCCAACAAGCGCTATCGTTTAACGCCCCTAGCTAGGCATAAAAGCAAGAATATATCTAGGTATTGTCATCTTTGGTGTTGGGAAAGAAAAAAGAAAATTTCTTATCTATATCATTTATCCTTCTATTTTGAGAAAGCACATGGCCAATAATGGTGGAAGAATGATTAAGCATGCTACAAAAATTTGCATCTAAGCTAGCCTTCATCTCTTTGATAATTTCATTTTGATAAAAGCACAAAAGAGAGGTGGATTCAACCTTCTCACTCATGGGGTGGCCAAATATAGTTTTCATCTTTTCATAGGTATCTATGGCATCCCCCTCAAGAAAACCTTCTTCAAAAATAGAATCCAAAACTTGCCTGAACGAACAGGGTGAGCCAACATAAAAGCTTTTTGGGTATATCTCAATTTGATATTGGGGCACATAGCTAGCTCGGATCCTTAATAACCTATCCCAAGCTTCTTTAAAAGGCTCATCAAGCAAATAAAGAAAGATTCCGGGATCATCTTCATAGAAATTATCCAAACTCTCATTGATAACCCAGTAGGTCTTTCCATAGCATCATTATTTATGAGCTTAGAAAGGACAGAGGGTCTATCCAAAGTGCTAGAACTCGGGAGAAAAGCCTTACCCCTTTTTGATTCGGCCATGGCGAAAGAAAGGCAAACGGAAAAAGGGCGAACGGAAAAGAGGTGAATAAAACGACAAAGGTGAAGTGGGGGAGAGGAAAACAAGAGGAAAATGGCAAATAATGTAATGCGAGGGACAAGAGTTTGTGATGGGTACTTGGTATGTCTTGACTTCTGCGTAGATGTCCCCAGCAACGGCACCAGAAATCCTTCTTGCCAGCTCTTGAGCATGTGTTGGTTTTCCCTTGAAGAGGAAAGGGTGATGAAGCAAAGTAGCGTAAGTATTTCCTTAAGTTTTTGAGAACCAAGGTATCAATATAGTAGGAGACTACACGCAAGTCGCCTAGTACCTGCAGAAACAAACAAGAACCTCGCAACCAATGCGATAAAGGGGTTGTCAATCCCTTCACGGTCACTTACGAGAGTGAGATCTGATAGAGATAATAAGATAAATATTTTTGGTATTTTTGTGATATAGATTGGAAAATAAAGATTGCAAAATAAATAATAAACTAGAATTGTAGATCGGAAACTTATATGATGTAAAGTAGACCCGGGGGCCATAGGTTTCACTAGTGGCTTCTCTCAAAATAGCAAGTATTACCGTGGGTGAACAAATTACTTCCGAGCAATTGAGAGAAAAGCACATAGTTATGATGATATCTAAGGCAATGATCATGAATATAAGCATCACGTCCGTGACAAGTAGACTAAAACGATTCTGCATCTACTACTATTACTCCACACATCGACCGCTATCCAACATGCATCTAGAGTATTAAGTTCATAAGAACGGAGTAACGCTTTAGGCAAGATGACATGATGTAGAGGGATAAACTCAAGCAATAAGATATAAACCCCATCTGTTTATCCTCAATGGCAACAATACAATACGTGCCTTGCTGCCCCTGCTGTCACTGGGAAAGGACACCGCAAGATTGAACCCAATGCTAAGCACTTCTCCCATTGCAATAAAGATCAATCTAGTAGGCCAAACTAAATCGATGATTCGAAGAGACTTGCAAACATATCAAATCATGCATATAAGAATTCAGAGAAGAATCAAATAATATTCATAGATAATCAAGTCATAAACCCACAATTCATCGGATCTCGACAAACACACCGCAAAAAGAGTTACATCGAATAGATCTCCAAGAAGATCGAGGAGAACTTTGTATTGAGATCCAAAGAGAGAGAAGAAGCCATCTAGCTAATAACTATGGACCCGAAGGTCTGTGGTAGACTACTCACACATCATCGGAGAGGCTATGGTGTTGATGTAGAAGCCCTCCGTGAACGAATTCCCCTCCGGCGGAGCGCTAGAAAAGGCCCCAAGATGGGATCTCACGGGTATAGAAGGTTGCGGCGGTGGAAAAGGTGTTTCGTTGCTCTCCCCGAAGGTTTTAGGGTATAAGAGTATATATAGGCGAAAGAAATAGGTCGATGGAGCTGCGAGGGGCCCACGACGGTGGGGGCGCGCCCACCCCCCTGGGGTGCGCCCTCCTACATCGTTGCCGCCTCGCTACTTCCTTGACGTCCACTCCAAGTCTCCTGGATCACGTTTGTTCCAAAAAGATCCTCGCGAAGGTTTCATTCCATTTGGGTTCCGTTTGATATTCCTTTTTTGCGAAACACTGGAATAGGCAAAAAAATTGCACTAGGCTTTCGGTTAATAGGTTAGTCCCGAAATAATATAAAAAGGTATATTAAAGCCCATTAAACATCCAAAACACATAATATAATAGCATGGAACTATCAAAAATTATATATACGTTGAAGACGTATCACCCCCCAACCGAGGTTCACCTAGCAAAGTGCGAAGTAGCTAGCAGCCCCACTCCCTCGTGTCGGCACGAAGGGAATCCTAAGCTATGAGTACATGCCCCCTCCAACCGAGGTTCACCCACCAAAATGCGAAGTAGCTAGCAACCCCCCTCCCTCGTGTTGGCACGAAGGGAATCCTAAGCTATGAATGCATGCCCCCAACCGAGGTTCACCTAGCAAAGTGCGAAGTAGCAGCTAGCAACACCCCCTTGTGTCGCCATGAAGGGAATCCTAAGCTATGAATGCATGCCCCCCGCCCCAACTGAGGTTCAGCTAGCAAAGTGCGAAGTAGCAGCCCCCCCCACACACACACTTTCAGTCGGCGGGCCAGAGAGGCATCTCTCACCAAGATGGATCGTAAAATGGACCAAGAATAATCCTCCTTGGTCATACAACCTCTCTCTTGTTGTTGGTCAAAGTGATGGCCGTCCATGAGACCCCGGAGATGGGCTAGCTCGCCAATAATCACACAAGTAGCTAGTCCCCAAAGACAACCACTGCATGCGTGTGGCCCAAACATATGTATGGAGAGGTGTGTTTTTGAGTAACAATGGAACAACTTTGATGTGGCACCGTGATTTCAAACTAGAAATCCTCACACTGAGTGAGGTTTAGGTTGATGATGCATATGTATGTTACACCACACTTCAAGCCAACGACGGGGATTCATGCATGCATGCGTGCATAGTATATGCACTCAAATTAATTAGCTCTGAATCTCACCATGACCTATACTATGATAAAATGAACCAAATGAAGAATCCGCCATGGTAACCTATCTTGTTGTCGGTCAAGGTGATCATGGATGTCCATGCGGGCCCACGAATATATAGGATTGTCGCCGATAACCACGCCAGGGAGTGTACCGTTCGAAGGCAACCACTACATGCATATGTATGGAGGTGATGCGTGCATGCATGTTTGAATACCATTTCACAACATTGATGTGGCGCGTGCGTCAAAAATCGTACACTAGCTCCCCACACATAGCGAGATCAGTTCATGACGTGTCGTGTACTAGCCACTTCGACTCGATGTGAGGGATTCATGCGTACACATGCATGTGTGTGTGCTCAAACTGTATCATGCGTGTCATCCCAGAGCATATACTATACACACACACACACACACACCGTATTACAAGCAGAGAAAATAATCCCCTCCTAAGTCAAATGTGTTGTCAGGCAAAAAGTAGTGATGGACCAAGCGAGCCCATAGATGGAAAGCATCGATATCACTGATAACCGCTTAAGTGGGTGCGAGAGGACAACCACCACCGCTTTGCATGTGGGCCAAACATATATATGTTGAATACCAAAAATGCACAACTTTGATCTGCCACATGCCTCAAAAATCGTAAACCATGCACCCACACAGAGCGAGGTTCATGAAGCGTACTACATATGATGGTCCCCTTTCCCCCTCGTCACCGCATACTATATGCTCCTGCCGTAATACGTACAATCCAAAAGAATCCTCATCGATGGTGAAATTAATTAACCTCTCCCGATGTAGGTCAAAGTGATGCATGCATATGCATCAATGATGGCCTCATGGGCCCACAGATGGAAGCATCACACGTGAGTGTCCTAGCTAGGATAACCACCGCGTGCATGCATGTGGCCCAAAGAGGTGTTGTGTGATGTTTGAATAGCCAATTTCACAATTTTGATGTGGCACATGCCTCAAAAACCGAAAAGTCCCGACACTGAGTGAGGTGCACTTGTTCATGGACGCGTACGTATAGTATATATGCTAGTCCCCTCCCACCTCTTCGACGCGTACTATATACCACCATAACACAAACAAAAAATATTCTACGTTGCTGGCAAAATTAACCTCACTGTTGGCTGTTTGTCAAAGTGATGGACGACGAACTTGCGGGCCCACAAAAAGCGTCACACGCGAGTATCTAGTGCCGTGAGGGACAACCATCGACTGCATGTGGCCAAAACATGTATGTATGAAAGGGTTGTGTAATGTTTTAAATAATGAATTCACGACTCTGATGTGGCACCGGCCTACCTAACAAAACGGCCAACCCACACAGTGACTCACAACTCGTAGTGTATTGCGAGCCACCCTCCACCCCCAGACGCACACACCCACACACACACACACCGCGAATCCACCGCAACCGCGATGCATGTTAAATTAATTATCCCACCGTGAACATATGTTACCAAAGGAGGGACGTTTTAATTTTGAAAAAATCATAGAGATCATTAAGACATTTTAGTACATTAATTGATTGATTTTCTACGATTATAATGTGCAAAAATCAAATTTGAGCTACATGCACACGTGACAGTGCACCTAAATGGATTGCAGAAACACATGTGTCTCACTGGGTGCATGTTTACTCCCCCCTACAATAAATTTCAAACATTGAGAATCTTGATTTTTAAATTCTAGTACATCCAAAACTTATTTGAAGTTCATGAAACTTATCGTGTTGTCATATGGACACCAATACAAAGTGGCATTGTACTTTTTTTTGTCAAATTTGAGACCAGTTTTGATGTAATATAATTACAAACAGGAGATTATTAATAATTGGGAACCAATATCCCAAACGTATTATTTATTCGAACCATGAGTGTTAGACCAACAATGGATACGTGCCATGCTTCGGTTAAGCAATAAAGCGGCAGCATTAATCATCCATATAGAAAAACAATATACGTGCCGCCGTGCGACCCGTGTGTGGTGTGAGCAGGCATGAGTTGATGGGATGCATGCGAGTAGTCCGCCGCGCAGGTAGACCGGGAGGCGTGCGTGCAGGCGTGTGAATTGACAAAGACGTGCTCGCTGCACAGTGTCATCCAAAGGCGTGCGAGTAGCTGTGTGAAACTTTGGTAGGCATGCCAGCAGTCCGGTGCGGAGGCTCACCGGGAGGCGAGCCATTGGTTTGACCGCCGCCCGCCTCTCTCCCACAACTCCCACTACTCCATATTAATGGTGCGCCTGAGTAGCGGCACCCCCCATCCTTGCCACACACACAATCCTCTCTCTCAGCTTGCATCCTCGACGCCGCTGTTAGTCCTCAAAGCCGTCAGTGTATGAGGATGCCGCCGAAGCGCCCCATCAGAGGGAGTGGTGACGCTAGGGCTGCTAAAGCACCGGAGCACGGTGTGGAGATGGAGACAGAGTTTCCCGTCATAGCCGACGAGTTATTGCTGCACCCTGACATCATCGACGGCATCGAGCTTCCACAGCCGGAAGCGGAGTTCCACACCGACTCTGGTGACGACCCCGGCGACGACTCCGACGGCCACGCCGGCAACGACTCCGACGACGACGGACAGCTGGTTAGTCATCTATACCCATTTATGTGTCAAATAGATCATAGGGTTTCTCTGGTTACTCCTGCCTCCCCCTTTTTGGAATAGAAGTCGTATGGTTATGTTCTCGCAATCCATGAAATCTGAGTAAGTTTCATTAGATCCGTGTAGTGTATTGATTGTTTGAATGGTACAAGTGATAAGTGATTAGTTGTTTCATCTGTGCAAATGATTTCTGCTAGTAATCCAACTAGGGTTAGTGTTCGTGCTAATAATTCCTAGCCAGGACTTGACAATTGATTTTGAATGACCTACGTATGTTTGTGCCATTATTTTCTTCAAGATTGGCCTGTAGATAGAGCATTGTGCTTAAAAATCGAACCATAATCTCTGGATATGTATAAATAAATAGCCATAAATTCCTAAATCTACTTCACGGCATGTAATCATTGATTTGATGCCAAATTTGTTTTACTATTTGTATAGGTGCTGTCTGGCGATGTGGACAGCGAGGATGAAGATGTCCAGAGGAGGTACAAGAGGAAAATCCTGAGGGAGCTTTATGCGGGAATGCATAACAGGCGTATTAGGACCTGGAACGGCGGCTATCGATGCCCATTTTGCAACCACAAGCTTCATGTCGCGTATCTAAGTGTTCGGTCGCATGCAAGAGGATGGGCCGTTGGCTCCTTCAAGCAGAAGTATTCTCGCAGGGTGGCGCACGGCGCATACGCCGAGTACCTGGAGAAGCTTCAGGATGGTGCCGGCATGTGAGATGAGATGTGGGATCGAACTATGTACGCTTAAGTATGCTTAATGATGGTTGAACTATGTACTTATGGTTGAACTATGCTTGTGTACGTGTACGCTTATTATCTATGTTTGAGTATGTTTAATCTATGTTTACTTATGTCTAACCGTGGGATATGAATGCAACCAGTTCGGTTGATGGAATCTACCTCCGTCTTGGTTTATTGGTCCACTTTGTAATTTGTGTTAAATTTTGACCAAAGGTTTAACCGACAAAATGTTAGTGCAGGTCAGCAAAAATTATATCATTGGATGGGTATTTGAGCATAGTGTTCAATGATATAATTTTTAGCGACATGCATAAACATTTCTTAGTTAAATATTTGGTCAAAATTACAAAGGGGACCAATAAACCAGGACAAAGGTAGTACGTCAATCACACACTGTTCCCCAAATTGGAACCGTGTGCAATGAATTTCATTTTGCTTGTTGCGTCAATCACACACGGTTGGCTCTAGCAAACCATCGCCTCCAAAATTCTTTGTTGGACAGAAAACCCTCACCACCCAATTCAAAAAGGAAAAAAGAAAACCCTCACCATCCCCACGTCAGAAAAACCCTCACCCCACCCACCACCACCCTCCGGTCCCCATTCATACCTGCACAAGCTCCCCCGCGTCTATGCATGCACCGCCTTTCGCGGCGGTAAACACTTAGCTCGATGCCTGCCACCGCTGCGAGGCTGTCAACAAAGCCCACCGCATTTTGCCACTTCCACTTGCCGCCGCCTATCGCCATCGACTTTCTCGACGCTGCTCGCGGTCGACCCAGCTCCGCTCGGTAGGGGAATATGCCTTACTGAGGGTTCTTTCTCATGGCCAACCAGGTAACTAATTTAATGAGATATTATCTCATCTCTTATCCCAGTTGATCTGCCTCCTTTAATCACCCGGCCGAAATCGCCATGAATTCATTTTTATTCGAGCTGACTTGAGAGTTCTCTTCCGTTCATAGAGTGTACAGTGCACGGACACATCAGGACCTTGCGGCCGCCGCCAGACATTCCATCTCACCGTACCATATGACTTGAGGATGCACGCGGTATGTTCAATCTCACCCTAAATCGGTTTGCATGGCCTACTTTCTTGAACATATTCTAAATATTACTACATTTGGATAAAAGGCGCCACATGCACCATATACGTCAAAGGGGATTTACCCCCTCTTCTTTCTATATTAGGCAAATTAATGATGTATTTTTGTTTCGATTACTCTCATATTTCCATGACATCATGTTTACCCTATCTGTTTAATTATAATTTTTTGTCCTTCGATTTCGACAACTATATAGTTCATTCAATTTGGGCCCATATTTGCACATTACCATATTTTCTTTAACAATCCTACCATTTTTTTGCAGCGTGTCCCTTGCTATGCAAAAAAATATTTCCCATTACATAAATCAAGACTGCAGGGATGTCATACTTCACACAAACCATCGATTTACAATCGTTTCTACTGTAAGACTTAACGAACATGGTGACCTCTATTTTGGCACTGGATTTTGGAGAGAAATTGCTATGTTTTATGAAGTGCAAGCTGGCACTGGAATTGCGCTGCACATAAAAGGGCCTGGTCATGAGATATATGGTAACTTCCTCGATGATATCATCCGTCCAGACTTCGTTCGAAGTAAGTTTTCTTTGCAACTATCTACATGTTGACTTACCCACCAATATCAAATGAATTGTGTAGTATTTAAGCAACCAACTGATATTCCCTTTTCTTACTATATTCCTACCTAATAACTTCTAGTTACCAATACACTTTTCTATTGCCCTGTTTTAACTAAATATTCCATGTACTGTCATTTCTATCAGAAAGCGCCAAACTCCAAAGGTGGAGAACGGGGATACCAACAAGCGGAGGTGGGGTGAGCTAGAACCACAAGCGACTCTAGCAGGCCTAGACTTCATGAGCAGCCTCCCCGATGATATGTTGACAGTCATCGTCCCCCTCCTCCAAATCAAATATGGGGCGCGGACAACCGTCCTTTCCCGACGGTGGCGCCCCCTATGGAAGTCCAGCCCTCTCGACCTCATTGACACCCACGAGCTCTGCCATGGCTATCGCAAAAGCTTGGATGCATTCTCCAAGATCCTCGGTAGTCACCTTGGCCCAACCAGAGGCCTTACAATGGGCAAGTTCCGTTCCAACGGCAAGGACCGAGCCAAGCTTGATGACTAGTTCCAACCCCCAGCCCTAGATCAGCTTGAGGAGCTCACTTTTGATGATGGGCATATGCGGTTGCTGCCAACGTCCGCACTCCGCCTCGCGCCCATGCTGCGCGTCGCCAAGTTCAGGAACTGCCATCCCCCTTAATGACGTGCCCGCTTTTATTCTACCACGACTGAAGCACCTCGAGCTGCTCGCCGTTTTCCTCTCAAACGGTGACATGGAGCGCCTGCTCCGTGGCTGTACTACACTCGAGTACCTTCGTCTTCAGGCGATGAATGGTTTGAGTACCTTCCACATGACCTCCACGACTCTCTGGACTATTTATGTGTGTTGCTGGTGCGGTAGGAATACATCACAAGATGTGTACCATGGTATGGTCATTCAGGACACACCTGCACTTGAGAGATTACTTGTAGTTGATCAAGAAGGTCCAAGAAGAATCAATGTCATTTCTACGCCGAAATTGATACTGGTGGGCTACTCGTCTGACAAATACTCCAAACTTGTTGTTGGATCCACACTCGTCGAGGTACAAGAGCCGCCTTCTACCTCTCCTTATACAAATTAACATTATTTTTAATTTTGAAGATGTTTGTTCGTCTGTCATTCAGAAAATGATTCCGACAAGCTTGGCCCCGAAACTGCGCACAATGAAGGTCTTGGCACTAGAATCTATCGGCCCCAACCCGGAGCAAGTTTTCAGTTTCCTGAGATGCTTTCTGTGCCTGGAGAAGCTATATATCAAGGTGATGTTCCTTTCCTGTTAAATGTTTACCATAAGGGAGCTCCATTTGTGACACCTTTTTCCAAGTTTACAATGGTAATGTACTATGATTTCTGAAGGATTCTTTTGGAGGATTTCAGTACATACATGTCCCCCTCCCCCACATATTGGTTGCTCGATCCATATGGTTACAATCAATAAGCATTTCTCCTTTGGATTCATCTGTACTAGTATTCTTAGGGAACTTTTCGTCCATCCAACCTCTTGTGAAGAAGGCTACATTTTTCTAGAATGTAATCAAATGCCCATGTTAATCACATCAGATTGAAGATGGCATGTTAGTGCATTTTACAAATCCTGCAAACCAAATAGGCCTATAGTAATGTTCAAAACTGCATGTAGGCACTAACACGTTTTCTTGTTTTGCAGATAAGATCAGGCCCATTGGTGGATAATGTGATACAATATAACAATCACGTCGAATGCCTAGATCTACATCTCTCTGAAATTACTTTAAATTCCTACCGAGGGACCTTGCCGGAGATTATATTCGCCAGGTTCTTCGTTCTCAGAGCAAGTGTGCTGAAGGAAATGAGGATTTCCCTACATTTATTTTGCAAAAATGAATGGTTTGTTGATCAGTGCCGGCGCCTGCGGTAGAATGGAATAGGCTCCAAAAATGCTAAATTTCATTTTGGAACTTCAGATGACAGAGTAATCGGAAGTCATCGTGTCAACCCCATACATGACTTCTGAGTGGCTGACCCCTTTGCAAAAATTGTGAGGTTCTGAAGCCAAACCTAGAAGTGGTAATATTAGTTTGAAGCTCTCTGATATCCATGTTCAGCGGATCAGCGCGAGCTTTTGCAGCTGATGAGCTGAATTTCATTTCTAATATCAGTTTGAACCTTGTAATCTTCGAATTTGAGCCATATAACTCTGGAATTTGAACCTTTTAATATTTCGAGCTTTTGTGGTACAATCATTGAAATGGCATCGTATGAGATTCGTATATTGGTAGCACTATTTTGACCTTAATATGCAATGGTCTTAGATTTTATTAACCATTCTCGAATATGTTTACCTTGTCGATCTCATAGCACACGATCTATATAGCTAACTCGACTGCAATCTTCAACATTATTGCACATAGTTGGTTTCTTCCACCGCGTACCCTGTAGAGCGCAGAATTAATTATCGCACTCGAGTGTCCATCATCACCCTTCTGTGTAACTTTGACCTCATCACCAACGAGTAAACTTATGACCGAAGTCATTCCACACACTTCATTTTTACAAAGCTTTTTGCCAATAAACTCCCATGATTTGTCCCTCTTCTAGCCAACGCATGGCGAAACTAGCCGGGTGGGAAGCTTGCATGGTAAACTGCGCGGTAGCGCAGGAACAGGCTCACCGACGATACATTTGGTGCCTCTTCGAGCCCACGCGTGCGGTGCGGTGTTGTCAAGCGTGCACTGGAATCCTGCGCTATGAACGATGTGACAAGACGTGACGATTACAAGCTGACCGCACCCCATTTATTACATCGACTATTGAACCCTTGTGTCTCTTCAACCTTTCGATTGCGCCCCACTATTGCAAGAAGCACACCCACCATGAGAAATTCTTAGAGGGTATCCTGCGTGGCTCCAATGGCGCTCCAAGAAGCTGTCGACGACGAGCAATAGTTCACCATGCGTTCCGTGGTGGACACCCACAAAAGGTTCATGGACCTCTTGGTGGTGTACACCAACGACCCGGTCTGGGTGGATCACTCCATCCACATCATGGAGCTGTTGCTTGCCGAGGAGAAGTACAAGGTGGTCGGGTTCGACCTTGAGTACACCCGCGCTCGTGTCGGGTCTCGTCCCAAGGTCGCCATTGCCTAGATGTGCATGCGCCACCACATCCTCATCTATCACTACTGCCTGGCCACAAGGCCTTGCGAGCATTTCGCCAGGTTTGTCAACAACCCCCACTACATGTTCGCTACAGTGGACATCACCAACGATGTAAAGGCGCTCGAGAATTCGGGCATCGCCTGTCAGAATCTTGTTGACATCCTGGGCCAATACAAGATCTGAGGCAGCAATGAGCATGAGAAGGACTCACTGGTTCACCTTGCCAAGGCCATCGTCGACCCCTACTACAGAGACATGAAGGATTTTTGCAACAACGACAAGCATGCGTGGCACTCGGCCTGGATGGAGAAACTCGACAAAGATCATGTCGTGTATGAGGCCAAGGAGGCGTACACAAGCTACGACATGTACAGGCAGATCGTTGACATGAGGAAGTGCTTCCTTTCCCAAAACGGCCAGGGATCCAACCAGAAGCAGAGCAATGGCAAGCATCGTCGCAACAATAAGTAGATGATTAGATCCTCATTTCTTCTAGTTTAGTATGCATGTAATTGCTTACTTTGGTGTGTGGAAATGTTATGTGTGTAGTCACTTGTGTAATTGTATGCTTAATTTGGTTATGCAATGCTGTCTTTTTAAGTATATATGTTGATGCTTTGTAGACAAAGCGTAGATGTTGTGCGGATAAAGAAAATCGCACGCGGACTAAACAATGGAACCCATCGGTGATGTTTTCATCAATCACTCACAATTGTATACCAGCAATCGTTTGCTCACAACACACACGGCTTATTAGCAACAATTGTCTGTATTATTATCAGTCTTCGCACATGTTTCCAATTACAGACCTGTTTGCCGGGTATCACACACATCTTGTTAAGTTGAACCATTTCTGTTCTCTTGTCTCAACGCAAACAGTTCATTCGAGTGAACCGCATGCCGTATATCGCACACACCTTGATCTGGCTGACCATTTCTTTTGTGTTGCCTAATCGTTTGCGATTATTGCATCGCACACAATTTTGTCGAAGGGTCTCTGATCGTAGTGTCGCATTAGCAGCATCCTGCAGTAGTGCATATCGAGAGGCGTGCGTGCAGGTGTGCCTATTGACGGGAGGCGTACGAGTAGCTGTGTGAAATGATGGTAGGAATGGCCGAAGTCCGCCGCACAGGCTCACCGGGAGGCGGGACAACTTTTGATCGCCACCTGCCTCGCTCCCACTGGTCCGTATTAATTTGTGCCCAAGCCGCTGACCATAATAGGCGGCCACACCTCCAGTCCACAGTGGTCACCAACATCTGGACTCTGGAGTGTATGAGGATGCCGCCGAAGCGCACCATCGGAGGGAGTGGTGACGCCAGGGCTGGTGAAGCACCCGCGCAACGCGTGAAGCTAGGCACAGAGGTTGCCATCGCCGCCAATGAGGTCTCGCGCGGGCAGCAGCACGACCTTGACTTCGTCGACGCCGTCGTGCCCCCCCTGCCAGAGCCGGAGGTCAACAACAACTCCGACAACGACTGCGACTCCGACGGAAAACCGGCTAGTCATCTATATACCCATTTGTGCGGCAAACATATCATGTGTTTTCTATGGTTACTCCTCCCTCTATAATTTTTGTGGAATACAAATCCTATGGTTATGTTCTCTCAGTCCATGAAATCAGAGTAATTAAGATCCGTTAGATGCACATAGTGTATTGATTGTTTGAATGCTATCTGCACAGAGTTAGTGATTAATTGTTTGTTCTGTACAAATGATTTTTTTTTCTAATAATCCGACTAGGGTTAGCTTGCGTGCTAATAATTCGTGGCCAGATCTTGAGAATTGATTTTGAATGTCCTACATATATGTTTGTGCCTTTTTTCTTCCAGATCTTGAGAATAGATTTTGAATGTCCTACATGTATGTTTCTGTCATTTTTTTCTTTCAGATTGGTAGGTACATAGATGAGGCTCCGGCCAGCGCTGCCGCCGAATGTAGATCTTGGACTCGGCTGTGCAGCCAGAAACGGCCACGCACCCCCTGGACCTGAGGAACCAGTAGAATCTCAGGTGGACCGCATCAGCGATCTCCCAGATGACATCCTTGGGGATATCATCTCCCTTCTCCCCACCAAGGATGGCTGCCGACCACAAGTCCTCGCATCTCGGTGGCGCACTCTGTGGTGCATCGTGCCTCTTAATCTCGACTGTCGTTAGCTATCTGTAGATGATGATTCTGAACTCCCCAGAGCCATCATCTCCTCCCACCAGGGCTCCGTTTAATGCATCTGCATCCCGACATGCTACCTGCTGGACGTACCCCGCATGGTGGCCACTTGGCTGACATTCCGGGAATTCGATAAACTCCAGCAGCTTGAGTTCTACCATGACTATGTATGTAACATACCACGAACCAAACTTATTTGTGCCCTCACCACCGATGTCCATCTCGTGGTTTTCCTCCTTTCTCCACACTGCCACCTTCGCCCGACGCCATCTAGTAGACAATCTGGTACAAATTCTTTGACTCCCACTGCTAAAAAAAACTTACGCTTGTGGTGGTTGATCTGTCGGAGGCGGCACTGCAAAGCATCATCCACTCCAGCTGCCCTTCCCTAGAGCGCCTGCTGCTAGTTTTTGGAATGGAAATTTGTATCTGTTGTCTCAAAATAAAGTCGCCGCACCTTGTAAGCATGGGTATTTGTTTTTTTGGACATGATCTCATCATCGAAGATGACCCTTCACTTCAAAGGTTGCTCCTTGATTCTGGTATAGTACCTTCACAAATAACTATAGTCTCTGCGCCTAAACTGGAGACCTTGGGTACAATTCGTGATCCTTTTAGATGGTTCAAGATGGTATTTGGCTCCACACCTATTGAGGTACTGTATATTATTCACGTAAACTTCTGTAATCTGCTTTTTTCATTTGTGCGCATAAGTATCATCCTGGAGTACACTTTTGGTACTAATATTATGTTTTATGCTCAATGAAGAGCTTGTCCATCCTATCAATGGTGGTGGATTCTGTCAAGACCTTACATTTCAGTATGTGGTGTTTTGATCTCAACAGGATTAATAGCTTGCTGCAATGCTTTCCATGTTCGGAGAATTTGTATATGAAGGTGATGATTTCAGCACATTGAAAGCCCATATATAATGTACTATAATTAATCGTCCAACTATCACTCTTTCAACATAATCTTTTTTATACAATAAGTGTTTTCAATCTTCATCTCTATTTAGGCACTAACACATGGAGAAAAAAGTACAACCAATCAATGGTTCAAGAAGCACCGAGATTTTCTTAGATCTCTTGACATTCGTTTGAAGACAGTAACGCTGGAAGGATATGCATCCAACATTGCAAACACTAGCTTTGTCACATTCTTCATGTTGAATGCGAGGGCACTATTGTCCGTGAGGATTAAGTTTTTCGACAAGAAATTTCTTACGGCTGCAAGTGTTGAGCTGCATAAAAAGAAGTTTCAGGTGGACAAAAGGGCTTCTGAACGTGCTCGGCTTCTATTACAACAACTTGTTATCATGCACCAGTAGAATTTCTGGTCCAGGATCTTGATTTTATGGATCAGACCGATCCATTTGATTGTGACTGCCGGAAAATTTGGTTGAGTTTGTTGTTATTGTCCTGTTCAATCTGGATTTTGTGTAAACCTGATGAGCAATTAATCATCGTGCTTTTGTACCTTCTGTAAGCTGGGGTTAGATATTGCTGCCCTTTTCATTTCGGCTTTGACCCATATTTTCTTTCATACTGGGCCAATGGCTTGACATTTCTTTAATTAAGACATAAATATTATAAGCATTCACAACATAGGGAAAGAACCTCACTCTCGCGGGATCCTTGAGATCTTTGTTCATTACAGAATCGCAAGTTCTTAGCGCCCACCAGCACCCACAAACTTTTTTCAGCTAGCACACCAAATGGATTGTAATTAATAAGAAAACCTGCATGGTAGTGACAGATTTGGATTTTTCATTTGGGACCCACGAGGAAAAAGCCTATCCAGGGCAGTGCCGACTCGATAGTAAACATTGAGAAACCTAGTTTTAAAATTACTGTAAATCCAAAACTCGCCTCAAAATCATGAAACTTGGCACGGTATTATGACATAGCACAAACATGTTGTGGTAAAAATTAGTCCAATTTGGGACAAGTTTCAGTACAAACTTCTTACAAACCAGAGCTTCTCTCAAAAAGGCTCATGGTTTCGAGAGGGACCTTGTCACCTATGTGTGTGAAACGATATACGCTGTCTCTTCCCGCCTTGATTTATTTTACAGAGGCAACATGCAACTATAGTAGCGTCATCCTAAAAATATGAAACTATTCACGGTTCGTTTTACCTTTTTGTACATTATTTGAGTTTTCTAAGCATTTTGGAACATACTTTGGTGTGTGCAAAGGTCATGTGTGTACTAGCCACATATGTAATTGGATGTTCAATCTATTTATGGAATCAAGTCCTTATAAGTTATAAGTACATATGTTGTTGTTCTGTGTGCAATGACATCGCACACAAACCATACTAGGGAACTCGTCGGTGATGATTTCATCAATCGCTGACAATTGTATACCACCAAGCGTTTGCCCACAACACACACAGCTTATTAGCAGCAATAGTCTGTATTATTATCGAGCTTCGCACACATTTATGATTACGGACATCTTTGCCGTGTATCACACACATCCTATTAAATTGAACCGTTTTTCTTCTCTTGTCTCAAAGCAAACAGTTCATCCAAGTGAACTGTATGACGTATATCGCACACACCTTGATCTGGCTGATCGTTTCTTTTGTGTTGCCTAATCACAAACATTTCATCCCAGTGAACCATATGCTGTATATCGCACACACCTTCATCAGGCTGCCCGTTTCTTTTGTTTTGCCTCATCGCAAATAGTTCATTCAACTGAGCCCTATGCCCCTCATCGCACACGCAACTAAAATATGTACCGTGTTTGATGTATCCATCATCGCAAACGTTTTGCATGTTTTTGACAGTTATTTTACATCACCGTTTGCGATTAATGCATTGCACACAATTTCGTCGAAGGGTCTCTGATAGTAGTGTCGCATTAGTAGCATCCTGCAGTAGTGACGGCCTAAGGTGGTAGAGGTAAATTCTTTAATGAAATTCAATGATAATGACAATCCTTATAATATGCATCCTAGCCAATGCCTTTATGAGTTTGACAATTACATTAGAAAGCAAGATCACTTCAATGCAAATGTTATAAAACAATTAGAATACAATTTTGATATGATTGCTCTCTTGAGCGACTTGTTATTTAGAATCTCAAATGATGTTAGAGGTGTAGGAAAGCATGCCTCTATGTTTCAAACTCAACTAGAACAAGTTGCTAAATCTCAAAGAGAGTTGCTTAATGAAATGAACAGTACTATAAATGACTTTGTTGTTAGAGTAGCCACTAGAGGAGGTAAAGTGACTTAGGAACCACCTTATCCCGAGGGACACCTAAAGAGAGTTGAACAAGATTCTCAAAGAATTAACACTAATGCACCTAGTCCTTCTAAAAAGAAAAAGAAGAAGAAAAATGATAGGACTTTGCATGCCTCTAGTGAACCTGAAGTAGAAAAACCTCCTGATGTTACTAATGATGTTTCTATTTCTGATGCTGAAACTCAATCTGGTAATGAGCACTACACGAGTGATAGAGAACCAGATAATGATGTTGAAATAGAACCAGTTGTTGATCTTGATAACCCACAACCCAAGAATAAAAGGTATGCTAAAAGAGACTTTGTAGCTAGAATACATGGTAAGGAAAGGGAACCATGGGTTCAAAAACCTATGCCTTTTCCACCTAAGTCAACTAAGAAAAAAGATGATGAAGAATTTGAGCGCTTTGCTGAAATGATTAGGCCAGTCTTTTTGCGTTCCCGCTTGACTGATATCTTAAAAATGCCTCCTTACGCAAAGTACATGAAAGACATGATCACCAATAACAGAAAAATTCCGGAAGCTGAAATCTCCACCATGCTTGCTAATTACACTTTCAAGGATGGAGTACATAAAAAACTTGGAGATCCAGGAATACCAACTATACCTTGCTCCATCAAAAGAAATTATGTGAAAACTGCTTTACGTGATTTAGGAGCTAGTGTTAGTGTTATGCCTTTCTCTTTATACAAAAGAGTTGACCTGAATAAACTCATACCTACTAAAATATCTTTGCAAATGGCTGACAAGTCAACTGCCATACCTATCGGTATTTGTGAGGATGTGCCCGTTGTTGTTGCTAATGTTACTATCTTAACTGACTTTGTTATACTTGAGATGCCCGAGGACGACAACATGTCGATTATCCTTGGTAGACCCTTTTTGAATACTACATGGGCTTCTATTGATTGCAATAAAAGCAAGATCACTTTTCATATCAATGGTAATGATCATACAATGCACTTTCCAAAGAAACAATTCCAAGTGAATGGTATTAATGTTATTGAAAAATCTTCGACAATCACTATTGGAAGTTTTCAACTACCTCTACCTACTATCAAAAAGAAATATGAAATGCTTATTGTTGGGGACATTTATATCCCCGTTGAGGTAACTTAGTGTTTTATGGAAGTTCTTCGATTTCATGCTAATCGAAAGTGATTGTTAATAAGACTTCATCAACCTTATTGATGAATCATTTTTGAGAGGTGTAAGGTTGATGAATTTAGTAAGCACTACCTTCTGTCCCTATCTTTTGTTTTCTGTTTTTATTACTTAAATATAAAATAAAATGCCATGTTTTTTCTGTTTTCTGAATTTCTCATGCAATAAAAATGACCCAAAAAATAAAAGTTCTCAGAATGCTCTGAAAATTTAATATGATTTTTTCCTGAATATTTCATGCAAACAACATTAGAGGGGGTGCACTAGGTCGGCACAACCTACCTGGGCGCCCCAGCAACCCCAGGAACGCTCTGGTGGGTTGTGGTCGCCACGTGGGCCCCTCAGTTAACCCTTCATCCCATATCATCACCTACCTCCAGAAAAAACTCACCATTGCTCTCTCTCTCTCGTGTTCTTGCTCTCAAACCTGCGGATTTCAATCTCTTTGCTCAAAGCTCCGTTTCTGAAACTGTTTTAGGGAATTGTTTCTTGGTATGTAACTCCCCCATTGGTCCAATTAGTTTTTACTTTATTGGTTTATATTTTGAATAATTTGTCACTCTTGGTGCTTCTATAGATGAGCTTGCATGTTGAATTCTTAGAGTTCTAAGTAGTTTGAATGCTTGATATGGCCTCCATGCATCCCTATGAGTAGTATCTATCAATCTTTTGAAGTTTTGTTGACAAAATTTTTGTGAGCCAATTTTTTTCCAGAAAATTGTACGCAAATATGATGAACTTTTTTGGGAGGAGTTATTCAAGGAGGAGGTCCTTGGAGGCATCTTTTAGTAGCATCTCCATTTGTCGGTCTTATGTTGAACCAAGTGAAGGTTCCATACGAGATGCCTGCTACTTCTTGAGCTTGCATTGGTTTTTCCCTTGAAGAAGAAAGGGTGATGCAGCAAAGTAGAGATAAGTATTTCCCTTAGGTTGAGAAGCAAGGTATCAATCCAGTACGAGACAACACGCAAGTCACCGAATACCTGCACAAACAAACAAACAACTTGCACCCAACGCGATAAAGGGGTTGTCAATGCCTTCACGGTTACTTGCAAAAGTGAGATATGAAAGAGATAGATAAACGGTAAAGTACATATTTTTGGTATTTTTGGTTTTATAGACTGGAAAGTAAAAGATTGCAAAATAGTAAATCAGAAAATAATATTGTTGATCGGAAACTTATATGATGGAAAATAGAACTTGTATGATGGAAAGTAGAGCAGGGGGCCATAGGTTTCACTAGAGGCTTCTCCCAAGATAGCAAATAATACGATGGGTGAACAAATTACTGCCGAGCATTTGATAGAAAAGCGCAAAGTTATGACAATATCTAAGGAAATGATCATGAATATAGGCATCATGTTCGTGTCAAGTAGACAGAAACGATTTTGCATCTACTACTATTACTCCACACATCGACCGCTATCCGGCATGCATCTAGAGTATTAAGTTCATAAAGAAGGGAGTAACGCATTAAGTAATATGATATTATGTAGAGGAATTAACTCAAGCGATATGATGAAAAACCCATCTTTTTACCTCGATGGCAACAATACAATACGTGCCTTGCTGCCCCTAATGTCACTGGGAAAGGACACCACAAGATTGAACCCAAAGCTAAGCACTTCTCCCATTGCAAGAAAAACCAATCTAGTTGG
Organism: Triticum urartu; assembly: GCF_056163025.1. Classification (NCBI taxonomy): domain Eukaryota; kingdom Viridiplantae; phylum Streptophyta; class Magnoliopsida; order Poales; family Poaceae; genus Triticum; species Triticum urartu. The sequence goes on along the minus strand of NC_141877.1, from coordinate 222,936,926 downwards.
CCAAACCAAACCGATAGTTCAAAGAGAATTACATAGATATCAAATCATGCATAAAAGAATTCAGAGGAGATTCAAATAATATTCATAGATAAGCTGATCATAAATCGACAATTCATCGGATCTTGGCAAACACACCATAAAAGAGTATTACATCGAATAGATCTACAAGAACATCAAGGAGAACACGGTATTGTGAATCCGAGAGAGAGAGAGAGAGAGAAGAAGAAGCCATCTAGCTACTAGCTATGGACCAAGTCTGAGGTAAACCACTCACGCTTCATTGGAAGGGCAATAGAGTTGATGTAGAAGCCCTCCGTGATCGAATCCCCCTCCGACAGGATGACGAAAAAGGTCCCTAGATGGGATCTCACGGGTAGAGAAGGTTGCAGCGGTGGAAAAGTATTTTCGTGGCTTCCCTTGTTGGTTTGGGGATATATGGGTATATATAGGTGAAAGAATTAGTTCAGGAGGTGCACGAGGGGCCCAAAAGGGTGGGGGGCGCGCCCTACCCCCTGGGCGCGCCCTTCGTCCTTGTGGCTGCCTAGTGGCTCCTCCGAATTCATCTCCAAGTTTCCTAGTTGTCTCCTGGTCCAAGAAAAATCATCGTGAAGGTTTTATTCCATTTGGACTCCGTTTGGTATTCCTTCTCTGCGAAACTCAAAAATAATATAAAATAGGGAACTGGCACTGGGCTCTAGGTTAATAGGTTAGGTCCAAAAGTAATATAAAATAGCATATAAATGCATACAAAACATCCAAAACTGATAATATAATAGCATGGAACAATAAAAAATTATAGATACGTTGGAGACGTATCAATGCCGCAGCCAAATCATGTTTATGGCCATGCAATGATTATATGGTGCGTGTAGGTATTAAAGATTAATTTGAGCAATATGTTCACAATGCCGAGCTCGGTCCCTACATTTCATATAAGTGCAACCAACACCTCAACCTCACTGAATTATTTACTAAGGAATTTAAATTCCGTCCTCGTGAGTCTAGGGTGTCGTTTAAACTATACAACCATCCTTTCACTCTACCCTTAGAGACATTTTCTAACCACTGCAAAATTCCATTTTGGGGTTCGTTAGACGAACCACTAAGGTCTGAGTTTGAGATATTCTTGACCAGTCTTTGCTATGGGGAGACTAGTGGAGTGACACAAGGTAGAATAAAGAGCATTCATTTTCACTCAATTCAATACTTTGCACTTTTTAATGGGAAATGCATTGTTGGCAAACAAGATTATAGTACACTTTGTGCTCCATACTTGAGCCACATACGCACCACTCTCACCGGTGATAAAATTTATAACCTTGGAGCGATTGTTGCACGCAGGTTGCAACACAACACTGGTGGTGGATATTTTTATGGTGGAACTTATGCCACACGTTTAGCAAGAGAGCTAGGTGTTTCACCTTGGCCTTATGACCCCATTTTACCCACGCGGTACTTGGACTTTGATGCTATGAAACGTCATAAAATCCTTAGTGGTGAACCCCATAATTTTACTTATAACCTATTCTTTAATAAAAGGTCCATTGTGGATACCTTTTTGCCTACGCCTGCTCTTTGTGATGTTCATGACAAGGGGAGATATTATGTTCTTGAGAGCAAGGCCCGAGCACATAACGCAGCAGTTGTGGCTGCACGGCAGGCTAAGGCGTCGGCACCCAGAGCCTCCGTGAGCTACCACTCCGACCATTATGCAGGCTACTCACGGGGATTACCAAGTTAGGCCAAAAGCCTAAGCTTGGGGCAGTACGTATTTCCACCGACACTACATTCATGTTCACACATTTTTCATTCCAGTTGTCGGTGTCCACACTCTTTCATTATATTATCCATGCTAGATTTATTTTCTCGCCTTCTTCTTGTGTGTTTAAAAACTTTCAGAAAATCCAAAAATATTTCTTGCTTCTTTTCGGTTTTTCTTCCTAGCTTAATTAGTTGTAGTATTAAAAAGAAAACCCCAAAATATTTCCTTGTTCTTCTTTTGCTTGTTGGGAGCTTTCCCGTGTAAATTGTTTTTCTCATTTTTGTTTTTCCTCTTCATTTGCTTGTTCAAGAAAAAACCAAAAAACTCCAAAAATATGTCAGTGTGTTTCTTTGAATTTCTTTTCCATTTATTGAGTCGTACCGATGAAAATGTTGAGTGGCTCTTATATGCATTATCATTGATCTAACAAAGAGCCCATATTACCTTGTCTTCTCCTCTTGAATAAAATGTTTGCATATTCCAGCTTAGTCCATGTCACTCTTGCACTATTATTATTTTCATATCATTCAGTCGTGCAAGTGAAAGGCAATAATGACAATATTTGATGAACTGGCTGTGGCAGAGAGAAACGGGTATGAACTCAACTTGCTTTGTCACTTGTATGCGTCGGTGCTATACAAACGGTTTTTAACCCCTTTTCACGACAGCATTTGGAACCGTCGCCAAGTGAGTGTGGGCGATAGGGGGGGGTCCTTCCCACACGACGCATAAATCGTCAGGGATAGGCCCTCCTGGGACACAGGCTGGGGCCGTGTGCGATTGGGTGAGGCATCGAAACCCAATCATTTCCGTAGGTATGTACATCCCACACGTTGAATCCCGGAAAAACATTTCCGTAGGTATGTACATCCCACACGGTGAATGCCAGAAAAACATTTCCATAGGTATGTACATCCCACACGATGAATCCCAGAAAAACATTTTCGTAGGTAGTACATCCCACAGGGTGAATCCCAGAAAAAGATTTCCGTAGGTATGTACATCCCACACGGTGAATCCCAGAAAAACATTTCCGTAGGTATGTATATCACACACAGTCAATCCAAGGAATACGTTTCCGTTCTTATGTACATCCCACACAGTCAATCCAGGGAAAATGTTTCCGTTCGTATGTACATCCCACACAGTTTTATGTGTAGGCTCGTGTGTGAAAGGTTTAACTATCACACATGGTCTGCCTTGGTTAACTATTTGCTTTTATCAACTACATCACACATGATTTGATGAAGAAAACTGTGTGGCATTGGGCTATCCATCGCAAGCACTTTTACTGCTAGAACCATTTGCAAAGGTCCATGACACATTTAGTAGGTTTATTAGTTTACAATTAATAATTCCAGTAATATGCAAATTCACATTTCATATCGAACAACTATTTGCCAATTTCATATTAGGCACATAAATATATTATAACATCATAGTACGATAGCTACATGAAAACAACACAATACAACATATATCTAGTTCAACTTCATAAGAACCATATATTCATTTCCCTAAACGAGATCATCCAGGCTCCTCTTATCCACCTCTACTTTCAGTTCAGTAAGAACCTGATTTGCACTGGCCAACTGGGAAAGTGCCTCCTCCTTCGCCAACACCATCTTAGCCAAGTCTGATTTAAAAAAATCTAAGCTCATTCTCCACCTTCCTCTTTTTATCCCGCATCTTCCAATATTCTTCAGCGTTGAAAACTGTTTCTCTAAGCATACGTTTGTTCTCTTCCTCATACATGCTCCAGAGCTTCGCTAGGCACATCTTCAAAGACTGTGGCCACTCTTGATCAACCCACTCCAAGTAAGGACACTTCCGCTCAGCCTATAATATTAAAAACTAGATCAGTAACAATTATAGGGGAAATGGGTTTATAGCAACATAGAAAATCACCAATGCTTATTTTGAAAAACTGAAGAAACATGTTAATTATGACATATCGTCTCAAAATTCTGGAACATCAGAAGCTATAATTAACTAGAACAACACTACAAGTTCTTCCTCATGTACAATGAATAACAAATTGAACATTTTATGAGGAAGGTAAATATAATTGCAACAGCATAGCGATAGTGTTTGGATGACAGCAAATTGATATTAACATGTGTGTACATGCACAAATTTAGGAACATAGAACAAATAGCACTAAGGCCGTCCAATATGTATGCCAAAACTGGGGTGAAGACAACTGTTGCTACATCTCGCACCGGTGCCCTACAGTGGCGAGCCGATGCTGCGGAAAAAAAATCAGGGACCCGGACTCTAGAGCACGTAGTTGCTCCGATGCCTAGTTCCTTCGTGCGATAAAGATTTAGTATTTTACTGCTTGGCTGCTCGGATGTGTGGCCAAAGTTAGCTGCACAAACTGCTGAAGCGGTGCCAAATAATTTTCTAATGGCACCGCTAATGAGATGGCAACAATTTAAGATACTAGGTACAAACTATGACACTGTCTTAGGATGCCTTTGGTTGAAGGTGTGGAATGAATGGGTTGGGACCGTGACAGTGTCTGAATCACATCTAACAAATTATTTGTAACAACGAAAGAGGGTCTAACCTTCTCTGCACATGCCAGAAACTTCCTCCCACTGTCCACAGATTCAAACGCAACTAGCTTCACGCATGGAGATTGATGGTGACAACGAGCAAATAGATCTTCAGCCACCCTGCTCCATTTGTTGCCACTGATGGTCCTAGGGAGCTACAAGAGGAAGAAATGACTCAAATCGACCGCCGGGTAAAAATCCTTCATTCCAACTCATAGCCCGAGAGAGAAGAGAGGCATACCCGGGTGGTGAAGGAGTCGTCGCCAGAGGAGGAACCGCTGGAGAGGTCTTTGAAGAAGACCATGGCGACCCCGACGGTAGGATGCGAGACGGCGAGAGCGAGCAAGCGACTATAGTATAGGAAGGAAGGAAGGAAGAAAGGAGGAAACATGGTAAATGTGACATGTGGTTGGGGAGAAAAGGGGGTGGGGAAGGGGGCGGGGGTAGATATTTTTGCAGTAGGCCAAAATTTTGGAAATGTGGAGGGAAACTTTGCGCGCGGTGCCACCAGACCATTCACTTTGAACGATTATGTGCTTCGTTTGGCCATTTTATGAATTAATTGAGTTTTCAATGCATTTATATGCATAATTCAAATTTGAACTACATGCACATGCTCTAATGCATATAAATTGGTTGAAAATTCAAATTTGTGCCCTTGGTTGAATGCTTAGGTCCCATGCAAGAAATGGGAAATGAATGTCAAACACCCTACCACGATCACTCGGCCGCAAACATTGAGATACCTCATTTTAAATTCTAGTAAATCCAAAGCTCGTCTAAAATTCATGAAACTTAGCATGCTATCATGGAGCGCCATCAACATGCCATGGTAATTTTTTTGTCCCATTTGGGGCAGGTTTGGGGATATACTTCTCACAAACCAGAGCTTCTCACAACAAGCCTGATGGTTCCGGTAGGAAACGTCCCACCTTTGGGGAAGAAACGATATCCATTGCCTCTTATTGCTTTCAAATTTTTTCTCGTGTCAACATAGAACAACAGGAGTGTTGTGTCAATTTTTAGGGTTCGTTTGGACATTTTTATGCATTAACTGAGTTTTCAATGCATTTATGTGCATAATTCAAATTTGAACTGCATGCACATGCTCTAATGCATATAAATTGGTTGAAAATTCAAATTTGTGTCATTGGTTGCATGCTTAGGTCCCATGCAAGAAATGGGAATGAATGTCAAACACCCTGCCATGGTCACTCGGCCGCAAACATTGAGATACCTGGTTTTTAAATTCTAGTAAAATCCAAAGCTCGTTGGAAATTCATGAAACTTGGCATGCTATCATGGAGCGGCATCAACATGTCATGGTAATTTTGTTGTCCCATTTGGGGCAGGTTTGGGGATATGGTTCTCACAAACCAGAGCTTCTCACAACAAGCCCGATGGTTTCGGTAGGGAACATCCCTCCTTTGGTGACGAAACGATATCCATTGCCTCTTATTGCTTTCAAATTTTTTCTCGTGTCAACATAGAACAACAGGAGTGTTGTGTCAATTTTTGGGATCTTTCGGGGTTCGTTTGGACATTTTTATGCATTAACTGAGTTTTCAATGCATTTATGTGCATAATTCAAATTTGAACTACATGCACATGCTCTAATGCATATAAATTGGTTGAAAATTCAAATTTGTATCCTTGGTGCATGCTTAGGTCCCATGCAAGAAATGGGAATGGATGTCAAACACCCTACCACGGTCACTCGGCCGCAAACATTGAGATACCTGGTTTTTAAATTCTAGTCAATCCAAAGCTCCTCTGAAATTCATGAAACTTGGCATGCTATCAAGGTGCGGCATCAACATGCCGTGGTAATTTTCTTTGTCCCATTTGGGGCAGGTTTGGGGGTATGTTTCTCACAAACCAGAGCTTCTCACAACAAGCGTGATGGTTTCGGCAGGGAACGTCCCACCTTTGGGGACGAAACGATATCCATTGCCTCTTATTGCTTTCAGAAATTTTCATGTGTCAACATAGAATAACAGGAGTGTTGTGTCAATTTTTGGGGTTCATTAGGACATTTTTATGCATTAACTGAGTTTTCAATGCATTTATGTGCATAATTCAAATTTGAACTACATGCACATGCTCTAATGCATATAAATTGGTTGGAAAATCAAATTTGTGTCCTTGGTTGCATGCTTAGGTCCCATGCAAGAAATGGGCATGAATGTCAAACACCTACCATGGTCACTCAGCCGCAAACATTGAGATACCTGGTTTTTAAATTCTAGTAAATCCAAAGCTCGTCTGAAATTCATGAAACTTGGCATGCTATCATGGAGCGGCATCAACATGCCGTGGTAAAAAATTTGTCCCATTTGGGGCAGGTTTGGGGATATGCTTCTCACAAACCAGAGCTTCTCACAACAAGCCCGATGGTGTAGGTAGGGAACATCCCTCCTTTGGTGATGAAACGATATCCATTACCTCTTATCGCTTTCAAATTTTTTCTCGTGTCAACATAGAACAACAGGAGTGTTGTGTCAATTTTTGGGATTTTTCGGGGTTTGTTTGGACATTTGTATGCATTAATTGAGTTTTCAATGCATTTATGTGCATAATTCAAATTTGAACTACATGCACTTGCTCTAATGCATATAATATGGTTGAAAAATCAAATTTGTGTCCTTGGGTACGTGCCTAGGCCCCATGCAAGAAATGAGAATGAATGTCAAACACCCTGCCACGGTCACTCGGCCGCAAACATTGAGATACCTGGTTTTTAAATTCTAGTAAATCCAAAGATCGTCCGAAATTTATGAAACTTGGCATGCTATCACGGAGTGGCATCAACATGTTGTGGTAAATTTTTTGTCGCATTTGGGGCAGGTTTGGGGATATGCTTCTCACAACAAGCGTGATGGTTTTGGTAGGGAATGTCCCACCTTTGGGGAGGAAACAATATCCATTGCCTCTTATTGCTTTCAATTTTTTTTCTCGTGTCAACATAGAACAACAGGAGTGTTGTGTCAATTTTTGGGATTTTTCGGGGTTTGTTTGGACATTTTTATGAATTAATTGAGTTTTCAATGCATTTATATGCATAATTCAAATTTGAACTACATGCACATGCTCTAATGCATATAAATTGGTTGAAAAATCAAATATGTGTCCTTGGGTGCATGCTTAGGTCCCATGCAATAAATGGGAATGAATGTCAAAGACCCTGCCTCGGTCACTTGCCCGCAAACATTGAGATACCTGGTTTTTAAATTCTTGTAAATCCAAAGATCGTCCGAAATTCATGAAACTTGGCATGCTATAAAGGAGTGGCATCAACATGCCGTGGTAATTTTTTTTTCCCATTTGGGGCAGGTTTGGGGATATGCTTCTCACAAACCAGAGCTTGTCACAACAAGTGTGATGGTTTCGGTAGGGAACGTCCCACCATTGGGGACAAAACGATATCCATTGCCTATTATTGCTTTCAAAAAATTTCTCGTGTCAACATAGAACAACAGGAGTGTTGTGCCAATTTTTGGGATTTTTTCGAGGTTCGCTTGGACATTTTTATGCATTAATTGAGTTTTTTTTGACTGTGGAGTGTAAGGAAAAAACCCCCACATCCTATATATTTATTCCACTCCAAAATGTTACAATATATACAAGGTTATGAAGGATAACCCCAAAATAAAGCCTAACCTATACAGCAAAAGTAAGAAAAATACATCAGGGGGAAGATAGGTTACCCAACGTACAAGGCTATCCTTGAATCTAGGCTTAATCCTAAAGGAGAGTAAATATGTGTCATGTACAAAAGGTCTCCTCCAATGACTGAAGCTAGGTCTGACATGCCTAAAAAATTTAGCATTCCTAATCAGCCAAATATTCCAGCAAGCAGTGAACACCACTTCAGCAAAAAAGGGCTTATTGTAATCCCTTCTAGCATTAACAACAATGTCAGTCATGTTGTTACCATGGGACCAATCAAACAGCATTAATTGAGTTTTCAATGCATTTATGTGCATAATTAAAATTTGAACTACATGCACATGCTCTAATGCATATAAATTGGTTGGAAAAATCAAATCTGTGTCCTTGGGTGCATGCTTAGGTCCCATGCAAGAAATGTGAATGAATTTCAAACACCAGGGCATCGTTGATTGCCGGCAAAATGTTGAGATACTTTGTTATTAAATTCTAGTAAATCCAAAACTCGTCTGAAATTCCTGAAACTTGGCATGCTTTCGTGGAATGGCACCCGACATGATGTGGTATTTTTCGTGTCCATTTTGAGAGAAGGCGCACTCGAATAACAACCAACAAAGGCATTCTGAAAAAATAGCTACCACTTTAATATCTCAAACAGCTGTATAATTCAAATCATTGCATTCTTTTAACCATTCATGTGACGCCACGTGTCTTCGTTTTAATTGCTATAGGAGGTGTCGTGCGGACAACTGCTTGACCTTGACTGAACGAGAGGCGTGCAAGCGGAGTCTGGTGCGCAGGCTGACCGAGAGGCGTGCAAGCTGTCCTCCAATGCGTAGGCTCACCGAGAAGCATGGGAGCTGTACGCTGCGCAGGCTCACTGGGAAGCGAGTCCTTTGAGTTCCATGGTCGCCTGCCTTCCTCTCCATTAATGGTGCCTGAGCCACTGTTTAATACGGGCGTCCTTACTGTTCGCCTCCCATTGCCCTCCCTCCCGCAGACCTCTAACAAAGCCAAGGCGCAGAATGATCATCTGCCACTAGTCTTCAAGTTTGGTGAAGTCGACTCCGAGCTAGAGGAGATAGAAAATAAGGAGGAATGGGGCCTCATGGACATGGCCCAGAACGAGCTGGCCGCGGCGGTTGCTGCCCCCGCTCCTGTACCAGCTCCCATCCCCGCGCCCGCGCCAGCGACCATCCCCGTAGCATTGACGGACTGGTCGCCGAGCACTACCACAGAGCTGGAAGCCGCGGGCGTCAGCAAGGTCTCCGCGGACACCACACGAGCTTGTGTGCATTCCAGAGCCAGCGCCCGTGCCCGTGCACGCCCCTCCACCCACCGTGGTGCCGACCCCCATGTGTTTGGCTGCACCCGCCGTGCCCGTGCCCCTCCACCCACCGCGATGCCAGTCCCCATGCGTTTAGCTGTACCCGCCGCACCCGTGCCCGTGCCCGTGCACGCGCCCCCTCAGCAGCATGGAACGCTGCCGTCGACCGCTACCTCTCAGCGGCGCCAGTTGCCGTCCTCCCGCGCCCCGCCCGTCGATCCCACAACGACATGATGTTTGATTTACAAGTGAAGAACATTTTGTGCTGCCTTGGATACTTTAAGAACAGTGTCCCGAAGGACGACAAAGACAACACGGCACGGCACGCCGCCTCCGCCGCCGCCGAAAATAGTTTTTTTGGGTTTTAATACTGTATCTCGAATTCTCGATCATATGAATATAAATTCGCAGTGTGACTGAATGAAGGATATGGTTTGAACAAACTTGCATTTTTCTCTCTTAACATACAAACGTATCAAATGATTTTGTTTTGAAAAAAATGTCAATGGTATTTAAATATAAAACACTCATCGCAAACGTTTTAGTTAGAACACCCGTATGCAAACCGACAGCTTCCCCAGGAAGCCAAGGGAAAATCTGCCGAGCCGGATTTCTGCAGCTCTTGATCGCAAACGTTTTAGATAGAACACCTGTATGCAAAGTGAGAGCTATGGTATTCCCTCGCAGTGCAGGATTTGTGCATCCCTTCAATGCAAACGGTTGTTTTGCATGACCCGTGTGCAACCACGTAGAAACAATTGGGTAAGATTTGCATATGTCATTTTGGGTATGTTGCCATTTGTCAAACTGGAAAGATTGACATTTGTTTTTCTAGTACATTGCCATTTGTCAACCTTGTAACACTGCGATTTGTCAATTATGCAGCTAAAAATCACTAGCACTATCTAATTTTTGCAACTAAAATCACTAGCACTATTCATATGGACACCACTAGCAGGCGTGAGTTGATGGACGCGTATGCAAATGTACCATTGATTACATACAACAAGTCATCAACCCACAATGACAATGAGGATACACGTTGGATTATAGATCGTTTCCAACAAAACATTCTAGTAAAGTAAAGTTTTTTCACACAACAACTAACAAAGTGATGAAATGAACTTCAGCTCAACCACTCATCGGCGTTGGAAACACTTGCTTTGAACCAGAAGTGATTCTCTAGGAAGGGCCAGCTACTGTCAATCTCGAGACCAACGCAGGACTGATCATCTAGGCTGAAGCGGCCTATGTCAGGAACCGTATTGGGACGGCAGGGAAGCATATCAATGTCCGAGGTATAGATACAATTGCTACTCATAAGTGGTAGTAACGTTGTGTCAATAGCAGCTGGATCGCCTTCCACCATCATTGGATAGTTTTGTCCAAGGAAGAGTGAGTTTCCTCCAAGACTTTCAATACTGAACCAGGGAGAAGGTGTTGGCGCTAGTACACTAGTATCCATCCCGAATACCCTGCAATGGATGTTGGAATAGGTCCTGAGAGTGCGACCATGCGATACAACACCTGCTTCCTTAGCAACATCAGCAGTGCCCTGTATACAGACAAGAAGAGATGATCCATCGGAATAAGTTGCCAGGCGCCACTGAGTATATGGGTTCTCCTTGTCCTCATGCTCGTGATCATCAGCATCGTCATCTCCCCCCTGGTTATAAATTTTTTAAGTATAGGTGGTGGAATGTTCACAGGACCTTGGAAACACAAGAAGGTTAATTAGTAAAGGGAAACTAGCTAACCCGCATGCATGTGGATGAAACAATTATAATTACGGTGGAAGACAAATGTACCGAAAGCATCAGGATTCCATGGAAAAATAGTGCCACGAGTGGTGGCAGCAAACACAAGACCCTCGTATTGAATTGCATCACAATACTCATCTGTGTACAGAAATTGATTTTTGAGCAATATCCATCGAGGCATGGAATTAAGGACGGCAACAAGCTTGTCAAAGATAGCAACAACTTCATAGTTCGTGTAATCCCAAGAGCGGTTGGGAACTTGACAAATTGCTATCTTCCATAGACGACAGTCACCATGGTTGTATCTGAACTCACGTAGAATACCGGTGTACTCAACCTCTAGGCAGTCTGAGATTTTTGGAAGTGGAACCCGGTGACGAGTTTACACATTCACAAGTTCCCAATCGTAGTTGTACCCAATATAAAAAACCCAATCTCCATTTGCACCTGCCCAAGCCTTGCCCTCAAGTGATGGCATGTTAACATCATATGTATCATTATCAAGCGGCATCAACTTGCACAAGGCGAGGCTTATTCGACCGCACGCCAGTCAACAGGGTCACGGTGAAGAAGATAGGGGAGATCAAACTGCTCCTGGACCCTTGGGTTCCTTGTAATGATGTTATTAGTTGAGTCGAGAATGGTCTTGAACGAACCTGCCATGCTAGCTGAGGTGATGACGTCCCACCGATCAATGAGTTCCTCCACCACGTCATCTTTCAGACCGGGGCAAGAATAACGGGGTCGTTTCTGGCCTGTTCCCTCCATGGAGAAGATGATCGAACAATGGTAGAAGGAAGGGTGAAGGAAAATGAAGGGAGGAAGAGCGTGCGATAGCAGTTCCAAATCGAGAGGGAAAGGCGAAGAGGCGGTGGACGGTTGCCATGGTACAAGAAGAGGCTAGTGGGGAGTGAACTGTTGCCACAACGGTCACACGCTGACGACAAGGCCGAGTGAACCGCATGCCGTATATCACACACACCTTGATCTGTCTGATCGTTTCTTTTGTTTTGCCTAATCACAAATAGTTCATTCGAGTGAACCGTATGCTGTACATCGCACACACCTTCATCTGGCTGACCGTTTCTTTTGTGTTACCTAATCAGAAACAGTTCATCCGAGTGAACCATATGTTGTACATCGCACACACCTTCATCTGGCTGCTCGTTTCTTTTGTGTTGCCTAATCACAAACAGTTCATCTGAGTGAACCGTATGATGTGTATCACACACACCTTCATCTGGCTGCCCATTTCTTTTGTTCCTCCTCATCGCAAACAGTTAATTGAACTACCGTATGCCCTGCATCGCACACGCAACTAAAATCTGAACCGTGTTTGATGCATCCATCATCGCAAATGTTTTGCACCCTTTTTGACAGTTTTTTACACCACCGTTTGCGATTACTACATCGCCCACAGTTTCATCAAAGGGTCTCTGATCGTAGTGTTGAGTTAGCAGCATCCTGCAGTAGTGTGTTTTTGTAAATATGTTTAACCTAGTATCCATGATTTATCCTATTATGATCAAACATGTTTGTAATGACAATTAGATACTATAGTTTCTCATGCCATGCTTAAGTAGCTAGGAGTGGATAATGATTTATCTTGGATGTCAACATTGCGTTAAAATGATTGTGATGTAGTATGATGATATGGTATCCTCCTCTGAATGTTCGAGTGGCTTGACTTGGGACATGTTCATGCATGTAGTTGAATCAAAACCAACATCGCCTCTATGATATTTATGTTCATGGTGTTCATATCCTACTCATGCTAGTATCCAATGTTACTTATTCATAATGCGTGTTCATGACCGTTTTCGCTCTCTAGCTGGCCGCTTCTCAATCTAATTGCTAGCCTTCGCCTGTACTAAGCGGGAATTCTGCTTGTGCATCAAAAATCCTGAAACCCAAATTATTCCAGATGAGTCCACCATACCTACCTGTATGCGGTATTACCCTACCGTCCTAAGTAAATTTGCATGTGCCACCTCTAAAAACTTCAAATAAATATTCCTTTTTGTGTGCCTGGATTGTTCGTAGAGTGATAGGCGGTAGTCGGTATCTTCCATGCTAAGAGGGTTATTCTCATGATGAGTGTTGATTCACTCGTCCTTGTACGAGAGGGGTGGTAATAGGGATTCCCAGTCCCGAACTCAAATTGCAAATAATTAAACAAAACTCCCCCTGGACTGTTGTTGGTATGGACGACACCCATTGTTTCGGACAAGCAGTGGAGTCTGATTGTTGGTGGATGGGGGGTAAACCTTTACTTTTATCGCTTGGGAACCGCCACTAATGCGTTTAGCATGGGAGATACCGATAACTAATGGTCACGAAGTAAACAAGAAGGGTGAATTTCTCAATATTTCATTTACCTCTGTTTAAAAACTTGAGCTCTGGCACCTTTGCAAATCACCGTTTCCCTCTGCGAAGGGACTATCTATTTACTTTTATGTTGCGTCATCACCTTCTCAAATAAGCGCCAGAAGTTGAGAGCACTATTGTCATCCTCATGCATTGTGTGTAGCTAATGTTGGGTGCATCATGACTGGATCTTTTCTACCATGAATAGTAATGGTTAGTCCTTGCTTGAACTTTGGGGGTGCTCTGCATTTATGTTTTGCAGTCTCAGAAAGGGCTAGCGAGATACCACTGTTGTCATACTATATCATGGTTGTTTTAACAAAGTGTCGTTGTTTGAGATATCTTATTATTGCTCGCTAGTTGATTATGTCATTGATATGGGTTAATATAATTTTTAAGAGTTATTTTCAACATGGTTAGTTATAATTTTGGCTGAAAACCTGGTGCTACTTAAGCTTATTTATGTAAACAAGAGCAAAATAGTTCATAAAAGTTTTTATTTTCCACTTTCAATTTATCAACTGAATTACTTGAGGACAAGCAAAGGTTTAAACTTGGGGGAGTTGATACGTCTCCGTCGTATCTGGTTTTCCTAATGCTTTTCCTCTTGTTTTGGACTCTAATTTGCATGATTTGAATGAAACTAACCCGGACTGACGCTATTTTTAGCAGAACTACCATAGTGTTGTCTTTGTGCAGAAATAAAAGTTCTTGGATTGGAACGAAACTTTGCAAGGATTTTTTATACAATAAAAGAGAATTTCTGGAGCCAAGAACCACCGGAGGGGGGCACCTGGGTGGGCACAACCCACCAGGGCGCGCCCCCTCCAGGCGCGCCCAGGTGGGTTGTCCCCACCTAGTGGCCCCACAGACTCCCACCCTAATACTATAAAATTACATATTTGGAAAAAAAATCAGGGATAAAGAATTATCGCATTACACGAGACAGAGCCGCCTCCACCTCATGTTCTTCATTGGGAGGCTAGATCTGGAGTTCGTTTGGGGCTCCGGAGAGGGGGATCTTCGATCTTCGCCATCACCAACCCTTCTCCATCGCTAATTCCATGATGCTCCCCACCGAGAGTGAGTAATTCCTTCATAGGCTTGCTGGTCGGTGAGGAGTTGGATGAGATTCATCATATAATCGAGTTAGTTTTGTTAGGGCTTGATCCCTAGTATCCATTATGTTCTTAGATTGATGTTGCTATAACTTTTCCATGCTTAATGCTTGTCACTTTGGGCTCGGGTGCCATGATTTCAGATCTGAACCGTTTATGTTATCACCATTATATCTATGTTCTAGATCCGATCTTGCAAGTTATAGTCACCTACTACGTGTTATGATCCGGCAAACCCGGAGTGACAGACGTCGGGACACTTCCCTGTGATGACCGTAGTTTGAGGACTTGATGTATTCACTATGTGCTAATGCTTTGTTCCGGTTCTCTATTAAACGGAGGCCTTAATATCCCTTAGTTTCCAATAGGACCCCGCTGCCATGGGAGGGTAGGACAAAAGATGTCATGCAAGTTCTTTCCATAAGCACATATGACTATTTACGGAATACATGCCTACATTATACTTATGAACTGGAGCTAGTGCCGTATCTCCCTAGGTTATGACTGTTATATGATGAATATCATCCAACAAATTCAGCGATCCAATGCCTACGAATTTCTCTCATATTGATCATGCTAAGTTACTACTGCTATTGTTACTATTGCACTTGCTACAAAAGCATTACTATCACTGTTACCGTTACTATTGCACTTGCTACAAAATCATTACTATCACTGTTACCGTTACTATCGTTGTTGCTACTACTATCAAAACTATCATACTACTTTGCTACTGATCACGTTGCTGCAAATAATTAATCTCCAGGTGTGGTTGAATTGACAACTCAGCTGCTAATACTTGGAATAATTCTTTGGCTCCCCTTGTGTCGAATTAATAAATTTGGGTTGAATACTCTACCCTCAAAAACTGTTGTGATCCCCTATACTTGTGGGTTATCACACGCCTAGGGGGTAGGCGCACCATGATGCCTTGTGGGACCCTTGTGGCTCTGTCTAACCTAATTCCACTTCTATAAATTCCAAAATATTGGGAAACCAACAAAGAGCCACCCAAAATACTTTTCCCGCCACCACAAGTCTCTGTTCTTTCACGATCCCATCTAGAGGCCTTTTTTGGTACTCTGCCGGAGGGGGAATCGATTATGGAGGGTGTAGTGGTTTTTTCAAGGCATATGTCCTCGTGAAAGGACTAAGTCTGGAAGCCATCGCAACTACACTACAAAAAAAGCTACTTCCGTGATGATACGTGTTTGTCATAGTATGTCACGTTTTCTGTCATGCATGTACATCCATGACGATTTTATGACAGAATCAAGATAGTCATACATGTGCTGTCGTAGAAGTGTTCCATGACAATACCAAAATTATCATCACGGAAGTGTCCACTTCCATGATGATAAATGGCATGTCATGGAAGTGTTTTCATCAAGGGTAACCGACACGTGGCATCCACTGTAACAGGTCGCCGCTAACCTATTAGGTTCCGGTTTGGATCCGATAACCCGTTAATAGCCCACACCAATGGGGATTTTCCATGTGTAAAATTCTCAATGGCATGAGGAACCACGTGTCAGCTCAGCATTGGGACATATGTCATCCACTCATTGGACGGGAGGCGCCTATGATACGTCGACACGTGGCAAGGCCCAACAGTGGCCCATTCAGGTGAAAAAGCCGTCGTTTGACTTGGTCAAAAGGTAGCGGGCCGGTCCATGGAAAGCCTGTTAACGACATATTCGCATATAGCCCATTTACAGTCCGCTAACTCACGGCCCGTTATGGCCTATCCGAATTTGGCCCAGTAGCGTCATCTGGGCCTTCCAATATGATTCCAGCCCATCGTAACTTCTAGCCCATGTATGGCCCATGACGTCTTTCGGCCCATATAAGGCACTTTGTAACCCTGGGCCCATTAACGGCCCATGGTGAACTGGCCCATAATGAACATTATATCGCTTTATACCCATTAATGACCCATTATTCCATTGGGCCGTTTCCAGTCCGTGTTATCTTTCGGCCTTCTAAGGGCCCATTTATTCTTGGGCTCATTCCAGCATTCGAATACTTATGGTCCGTTGATGTCTACTACGCAACTTTATTCTTGTAGACTCATGTTGGGCCTCCAAGCGCAGAGTTTTGTAGGATAGTAGCAATTTTACCTCAAGTGGATGACCTAAGGTTTATCAATCTGTGGGAGGCATAGGATGAAGATGTTCTCTCTCAAACAACCATGCAACCAAATAACAAAGAGTCTCTTGTGTCCCCAACACACCAAATACAATGATAATTTGTATAGGTGCACTAGTTCGGCGAATAGATGGTGATAAAAGTATAATATGGATGGTAGAAATATTTTTTTAATCTGAATAAATAAAAATAGTAAGGTAGCAAATAGTTACGGGCACAAAAACGATATTGCAATGCTTGAAAATGAGGCCTAGGGGCCGTACTTTCGCTAGTGCAATCTCTTGACAATGCTAACATAATTGGATCATATAACCATTCGTCAACGTGCTATGAAGAATCACTCCAAAGTCCCTATCTAGCAGAGAACATAAGAAGAAATTATTTGTAGGGTACAAAACCACCTCGAAGCTATTAATTCCGATTGATCTATCCAAGAGTTCGTACTAAAATAACACCAAATAATTCTAGGTTCATAATACTTAATCCAACACAAAGAACCTCAAACAGTGCCCCAAGATTTCTACCGGAGAAAGAAAAGACGAGAACTTGCATCAACCCCTATGCATAGATTACCCCAATGTCACCGCGGGAATCCGCAAGTTGAGTGCCAAAGCACATATCAAGTGAATCAATATGGCACCCCATTGTCGCCACGAGTATTCATATGCAAGACATATATCAAGTGCTCTCAAATCCATAGAAGTATTCAATCCGATAACAACAAAATCTCAAAGGGGAAAACTCAATTCATCACAAGATAGAGGGGAAAACACCAAATGATCCGATTATATTAACAAAGCCCGCGATACATCAAGATCGTGCCATCTCAAGAACACGAGAGAGAGAAAGAGATATATTAAACACATAGCTA
This sequence comes from Triticum urartu, assembly GCF_056163025.1. Classification (NCBI taxonomy): domain Eukaryota; kingdom Viridiplantae; phylum Streptophyta; class Magnoliopsida; order Poales; family Poaceae; genus Triticum; species Triticum urartu. The sequence goes on along the minus strand of NC_141877.1, from coordinate 222,919,343 downwards.
CTGGTATAAACCCTCAGCCCCGAGTGTGGACTACTCCCTCCTCATCGTGGTGGCTGCCAGGATGATGAAGATGGCCACTAGTGTTGATTTCCCCCTCCGGTAGAGTGCCGGAACGGGGTCTAGATTGGTTTTCAGTGGCTACAGAGCCTTGCGGCAGTCGAACTTCTGATCTAGGGTTACCCCCCCAGGGTTTTTGGAATATTTGGTGATTTATAGGGCAAAGAAGGGGTGCGGGAGGCCATCGAGGTGGGCACAACCCACCTAGGTGCGCTTGGGTCCCCAGGCGCGCCCTAGTGGGTTGTGCCCCCCTCGGGGCACCCCCCAGGTGCTGCTCTGGCCCACTGGTGGTCTTTTGGTCCATCAAAAAGTCCACAAAAAGTTTCATGATGTTCGGACTCCGTTTGATATTGATTTCCCACGATGTAAAAAACAAGCAAAAAACAGCAACTGGCACTGGGCACTGGGTCAATAGGTTAGTCCCAAAAAATGATATAAAGTTGCTATAAAGTGATTGTAAAACATCCAAGAATGATAATATAGCAGCATGAATACTTCATAAATTGTAGATACGTTGGAGACGTATCATCCGCTACTGGCCTGTTCTGCTTGTGGGCCAAATTTAGCCCGTGGCTAAAGTCGGCCCGTTTGTGGAACATTAATCCATTGGGACGTTTTCATAGCATCATCAAATATGGACCACTAACGACCCATTATGCCTGTCGATAGAATGAAGCCCGTTAAACATATCGACCACTTAATAGCCCGTTATGGTCGGCTCATAAATAGACGATTCCCATTGTAGCCTGTTTATGTCCCATATTGCGGTCTGTTGTTGGTCCACAAATAGTATGACCCATGTTTTGCCAATTGATTATATGACCCATATAAGGCCCATTGATTTTACGGCCCGTAGAAGGCCCATGGATCCTTCGGTCCATAGGAGGCCCATGGCACTACAGCAGGTCGAAAGACCATGGTTACAACGGTTCATATGTTGCCCATGGTTATTGTTGGGAAATGTTGCATGGAAAACAAAAAAAATTCTACACACACGCAAGATCTATCCAGGGAGATGCATAGCAATGACAGGGGAGAGTGTGTCTACGTACCCTCATAGACCGTAAGTGGAAGCGTTTGTTAACGCAGTTGATAGAGTCGAACTTCATGCTCCAACCGATCGAGTACCGAACGTATGGCACCTACGTGTTCAGCACACGTTCAGCTCGGTGACGTCCTCTGCTTTCTTGATCTATCAAGACGGAGTGGTAGTAGATGAGTTCCGGCAGCACGACGGGCGTGGTGACGGTGAATGGTGAAGCTATCTCCACAGGGCTTCGCCTATGCACTACGAAAATATGACTGAGGGTGTAAACGGTGGAGGGGGGCACCGCACACGGCTAAGCAATTGTTGTTATTGTGCTAGGTGCCTCCTTCTCACATATATATAGGTGGGAGGAAGAGGGGAGATACCAAGGGGCGTCCCAAGTAGGGCTGAATCCTACTTGGGGACTTCCCCAAGCCGCGCCCCCCTTTCCATATATGAGTGTGGGAGGAAGGCAGGAGGAGAGGCGCCCACCTTTCCTTTCTCTCACGAGGAGTGAAAGGCGGGATGGGCCACCCCTCCCCTTTCCTTCCCCTAGGGCCACACGGCCATGTAGAGGGGCACACCAGCCCCCTAGTGGGCTGGTCTGTCCCCTCCTTTGGCCCATTAAGCCCATACACTTATCGGGGGTGTCCGGAACCCCTTCCGGTTACCGATGACTACCGGGTGCACTCCAAAACTATTCAGGTGTCTGAATACCATCGTCCTATATATCAATCTTTACCTCTCGACCATTTCGAGACTCCTCGTCATGTCGGTGATATCATCCAAGACTCCGAACAACATTCGGTCACCAAATCATATAACTCATATAACACTATATTGTGAACGAACGTTAAGCATGCGGACCCTACGGGTTCGAGAACTATGTAGACATGACCGAGACACCTCTCCGGTCAATAACCAATAGAGGAACATGTATGCCCATATTGGGTCCTACATATTCTACGAAGATCTTTATCGGTCGAACCTTATGACAACATATGTAATTCCCTTTGTCCATCGGTATGTTACTTGCCCGAGATTCGATCATCGGTATCTTCATACCTAGTTCAATCTCATTACCGGCAAGTCTCTTTACTCGTTTCGTAATACATCATCTTGCAACTAACTCATTAGTTACTTTGCTTGCAAGGCTTCTTATGATGTATATTATCGATAGGGCCTAGAGATACCTCTCCGATACTCGTAGTGACAAATCCTAATCTCGATCTATGCCAACTCAACAAACACATTCGAAGATACCTGTAGATAATCTTTATGATCACCTAGTTACGGTATGACATTTTATAGCACACAAGGTATTCCTCCAGTATCTGGGAGTTCATAATCTCATAGTTGAAAGAATATGTATTTGGCATTAAGAAAGCAATAGAAATAAACTGAATGATCAATATGCTAAGCTAACGGATGCGTCTTGTCCGTCACATCATTCTCCTAATGATGTGATCTCATTATCAAATGACAACTCATGTCTATGGTTAGGAAACCTTAACCATCTTTTGATCAACGAGCTAGTCTAGTAGTTGCTCACTAGGGACATAGTATTTGTTTATGTATCCACATATGTATTTAAGTTTCCGTCCTATACAATTCTAGCATGAATAATAAACCTTTATCATGATTAAGGAAATATAATAATAACCATTTTATTATTGCCTATAGGGCATATTTTCATCAGTCTCCCACTTTTGCTAGTGCCAATAATCTAGTACACACCGCCATGTGATTAACACCCATAGTTCACATCGATATGTGAGCAACACCCAAAGAGTTTACTAGAGTCAACAATCTAGTTCACATCGCCATGTGATTAACACCCAAAGAGTACTAAGTTGTGATCATGTTTTGCTTGCGAGAGAAGTTTAGTCAATGGGTCTGTCACATTCAGATCCGTACGTATTTTGCAAATTTCTATGTCTACAATGATTTGCATGGAGCTACTCTAGCTAATTGCTCCCACTTTCAATATGTATCCAGATTGAGACTTAGAGTCATCTGTATCGGTGTCAAAGCTTGCATCGACATAACCCTTTACGACAAACTCTTTATTACCTTCATAACCGAGAAACATTTCCTTAGTCCTATTTAAGGTACCTAATGATAATTTTGACCGATATCCAGTGATCTACTCCTAGATCACCATTGTACCCCCTTGCCAAACTCATGGCATGGCACACAATAGGTCTGGTACAAAACATGGCATACTATATAGAACCTATGGCTGTGGCATAGGGAATGACTTTCATTCTCTCTCTATCTTCTGCCGTGGTTGGGCTTTGAGTCTTACTCAACTTCACACCTTGCAATACAGGCTAGAACTCCTTCTTTGTCTGATCCATTTTGAACTTGCTCAAAATCTTATCAAGGTATGTACTCAATGAAAACCTTATCAAGCGTCTTGATCTATCTCTATAGATCATGATGCCTAATGTGTAAGAAACTTCACAGAGGTCTTTCATTAAGAAAAATCTTATTCTAGTATCCTTTTATGCTATCCATAAATTCTATATCATTTCCAGTCAGCAATATCTCATCCACATATAATATTAGAAATGTTATAGAGCTCCCACTCACTTTCTTGTAAATACAAGCTTCACCGTAAGTCTATACAGAACCATATGCTTTGATCACCTCATCAAAGCGTATATTTCAACACCGAGATGCTTGCACCAGTCCATAGATGGATTGCTGGAGTTTGCACACTTTGTTAGCACCTTTAGGGTCGACAAAACCTTCTAGTTGCATCATACGCAACTCTTCTTTAAGAAATCCATTAAGGAATGTAGTTTTGACGTCCATTTGCCAGATTTAATGATTATAAAATGCGGCAATTGCTAACATGATTCGAACTGACTTAAGCATCGCTACGGGTGAGAAGGTCTCATCGTAGTCAACCCCTTGAACTTGTCAAAAACCTTTTGCGACAAGTCAAGCTTTGTAGATAGTAACATTACCATCAACGTCAGTCTTCTTCTTGAAGATCCATTTATTCGCAATGGCTTGCCAATCAGCGGGCAACTCCACCAAAGTCCACACTTTGTTCTCATACATGGATCCTATCTCAGATTTCATGGCCTCAAGCCATTTATCGGAATCTGGGATCATCGTATCTTCTTCATAGTTCATAGGTTCACCATGGTCTAATAACATGACTTCCAGGATAGGATTACCGTACCACTCTGGTGCGGTACGTGCTCTCTTCGACCTACGAGGTCTAGTAGCAACTTGATCCGAATCTTCATGATCATCATCACTAGTTTCCTCTCTAGTTGGTGTAGGCATCACGGGAACGAATTTCTCTGATGTGCTACTTTCCAATTCGAGAGAAGGTACGATTACCTCATCAAGTTCTACTTTCCTCCCACTCACTTCTTTCGAGAGAAACTCCTTCTCTAGAAAGGTTCCATTCTTGGCAATAAAGATCTTGCCTTCGAATCTGTGGTAGAAGGTGTACCCACTTGTTTCCTTAGGGTATCCTATGAAGACGCACTTCTCTAATTTGGGTTCGAGCTTATCAGGCTGAAGCCTTTTGACATAAGTGTCGCAACCCCAAACTTTAAGAAATGACATCTTAGGTTTCTTGCCAAACCACAGTTCATACGGTGTCGTCTCAACGGATTTAGATGGTGCACTATTTAACGTGAATGCGCATGTCTCTAATGCATAACCGCAAAACAATAGTGGTAAATCGGCAAGGCACATCATAGATCGCACCATATCCAATAAAGTACGGTTACAACGTTCAGACACATCATTACGCTGTGGTGTTCCAGGTGGCGTGAGTTGTCGAACAATTCCACATTGTTTTAATTGAAGGCCAAACTCGTAACTCAAATATTCGCCTCTGCGATCAGATTGTAGAAACTTTGTTTTTCTTGTTACGATGATTCTCCACTTCACTATGAAATTCTTTGAATTTTTCAAACATTTCAGACTTGTGTTTCTTCAAGTAGATATACCCATACCTACTCAAATCATCTATGAAGGTCAGAAAATAATGATACCCGCCACGTGCTTCAACACTCATCGGATCGCATACATCGGTATGTATTATTTCCAGTAAGTCATTACCTCACTCTATTGTTCCAGAGAACAGAGTTGTACTCATCTTGCCCATGAGGTATGGTTCGCAAGTATCAAATGATTCATAATCAAGTGATTCCAATAGTCCATCTGCATGGAGTTTCTTCATGCACTTTACACCAATATGACATAAACGACAGTGCCACAAGTATGTTGCACTATCATTATCAACTTTTCATCTTTTGGCATCAATGTTATGAATATGTGTATCACTATGATCGAGATTCAATAAACCATTCACATTGGGTGTATGACCATAGAAGGTTTTATTCATGTAAACTGAACAACAATTATTCTCTAACTTAAATGAATAATGGTATTGCAATAAACATGATCTAATCATATTCATGCTCAATGAAAACACCAAATAACATTTATTTAGGTTCAACACTAATCCCGAAGGTAGAGGGAGTGTGCGATGGTGATCGTATCAACCTTGGAATCACTTCCAACACACATCATCACCACACGCTTAACTAGTCTTTGTTTATTCTGCAACTCCTATTTCGAGTTACTAATCTTAGCAACTAAACTAGTATCGAATACCCAGGGGCTACTACAAACACTAGTAAGGTACACATCAATAATATTTATATCAAATATACCTTTGTTCACTTTGCCATCCTTCTAATCCGCCAAGTATTCAGGGTAGTTCCGCTTCTAGTGATTATTCCCTTTGTAGTAGAGGCACTCAGTTTCAGGCTTGGGTCCAGTTTGGGATTCTTCCCGAGAGTGGCAACTTGTTTGCCATTCTTCTGGAAGTTCCCTTTATTTCCCTTGCCCCTTTTCTTGAAAATAGTGATCTTGTTTAACCATCAACACTTGATGCTCTTTCTTGATTTCTACCTTCGCTGATTTTAGCATCGCGAAGAGCTCGGGAATCATTTTCGTCATCCTTGCATATTATAGTTCATCACGAAGTTCTAGTAGCTTGGTGATAGTAACTAGATAACTCTGTCAATCACTATCTTATCTGGAAGATTAACTCCCACTTGATTCAAGCGATTATAGTACCCAGACATTATGAGCACAGGCTCACTGGCTGAGCTATTCTCCTCCATCTTGTAGGCAAAGTAGAGGTCTCATACCTCTCGACACGGGCATGAGTCTGGAATACCAATTTCAGCTCTTGGAACATCTCATATGCTCCGTGGTGTTCAAAACATTTTTGAAGTCCCGGGTCTAAGCCGTAAAGCCTGGCGCACTAAACTATTAAGTAGCACTACAAAAAATACACTTCCGTGATTATACATGTTTGTCATAGTAGGTCACGTTTTCTATCATGCATGTACATCCCTGACGATTTTATGACAGAATCAAGATAGTCATACATGTGCTGTCATAGAAGTGTTCCATGACATTACCAATATTATCATCACAAAAGTGTCCACTTCCATGACGATAAATCACGCGTCATAGAAGTGCCTTCGTCAAGGGTGACCGACATGTGGCATCCACCGTAATGGGTCGCGGTTAAGCTATCGGGTTCTAGTTTGGATCCGATAACCCGTTAACAGTGTGGACCAATGGGGATTTTCCACGTGTAAAATTCTCAATGGCCGGCAGATCCACGTGTCGGCCCGGCGTTCGCATAGTTGTCATCCAGTGAATGGACGGAACGCACGTATGATATGTTGACACGTGTCTCGGCCCAACAGTGGCCCATTCAGGTTAAAAGGCCGGGCTTGTCAAAGTACGCGGGCCGGCCCATTAGCGGCCTACTTGGGCCAGGCCCATTTACAAGCACGAACCATACAAGTTACACTGAATTGGCCCATCAAAGGCCCATTCTAGATTTGACAATTTCCAGCCCATCATCAGTTTAAGCCCGTTAACGACCCGCTACGTCTTTGGGCCCAATTACGACCCGAGCTTCTTTCGGCTTGTTAGCAGCCCATCGTCAGTTCGAGCCTGTTAACGGCCTGGAACGTCTTTTGGCCTTTCTCGGCCCATTCTGAAGTAGGGCCAATTCTAGCCCGCTGTGACTTTAGGCCTGTTATCGGCCCATTCGATAAATGGGTCAACTCTTGGCCCATTTTGTCTCTCGGCCTGTTAACGTCCTGCACAACAGGTGGGCCTTTAACTTTAGGTCCATTAGGGGTCCTCATTCTCCAGGGCATATTTTCAGCCCAACGTAACTTTCGGCCTGTTAAAAGCCTACTTTGCAAATTGGGCCTCCTCTGGCCCATAGCACTTTCGGCCTCTTACTGGCCTGTAAAGTAAAAGGGCCAAGACAAAATTGACATGTATTTCGGCCTGCTAGAGGCCTGTGGACCATTTCCATTTATACGGCCCTGTCGAGATTTTAGCCTGTTAACGGCCTGCTAAGAGCCGTTGTTACAGTGGGCCACAACATTATCCACTTAATATTATTTTGACCAGCCCAATTAAGGCCCGCATTGACTGCACATGTTTGTTCATTTGTATGGCATCCGGGAAATGTTTGGGCGTGTTGGCCCCCGTTTCAACGATATATCATATTCAAGAATTATCCTACTCTATATTATCGCCTCTAAAAAACATACACTATACAATAAAAAGACTAAGGCATAGAAACGTAGAATAATCCTACTCTACACAATAAAGAGGTTACAGCTGAATATACCCACTGGGCATTATAGTTCGGCACCAGTGATAATAAAGCATACACAAACAACAAATTACGTACACTGGACAAATAAAGCTCATACATCATGGACACGCATCAACAGAACTTACCATTTGAATAGGATTGGCCGGATTCAGATAGCACAAATTTCAATCTGCAAAATCTCCAATTCCTTTATGGTTACCTCAGTGTCTTGTTTCATTTTTGACTCCTGCATCTAATACCTGCAAGTCTAGTCTCAACTTGTTGATTTCACGTTGAGAATCATGTACACATTGTCTTGCCACCTCTAGTTGATGCTCGAGAACATCAACACATTCCAATTCCAATCCATAATCATTCGGTAACAGCCATGCCGCACTGCTCGCAGATCTTTGTGTTGATGTCACTTCATCCTGAAATGTTTCTGTAAGTACACATGACTAGGGCAAAAATATAGTTACAACAGTGAAGCAAGAAAGACATACTATTTTGTACATGGCAAAACAGGACTAACAATAATGTTAAACCTCATGAAGCATAAGCAGGTGATATTTTAAAAATTATAAAAATGGTAGTCTCTGCAGCCCGCATACAAAAATCTCACTTAGCTCACCAGAAGAGCATGATGTTGGGGCCAAATCCAAAACACAGACAAGTTACAAATTTAGACAGCATGTTGCGTATAAGTAAGCAAGCAGTTGGCCATTCTGTAGCTCAATTTAAGTCTTAGGGAGCATAATGAACAGTAGAGGGATTCATACAAACCTACTACAGAAGCAAAACTATGCAATCATTAGCCTAGTATAAACTAGATTGTGAGCCTCATGCAGTAATAGTTGGTTAATAGACTTCAAAGCTTCAGGCACACTTCTCCAGAGTACTTAAATGGTAAGGCTTTTAATTATGTCAACTAATATTGATACAAGTACACAACATCAGACATCAATGTTTGGGCATATAATTAACTGAGGACAAATAAAGCAATTGAAAAGAGCAAATTAACTATGCCTGAAACAAACAAGGAATTGAACTGTTGATTTGGATACAATGACTTACCTTAACTGGTTGAACAGCTCAGCGCCGCTCCTACTTCTCTTGCAAGGCTCCTTCCTAACATCTTGTACTTGGAAATCCTCAATCTTATCTTCATTGCACCCCCTCTACAAGGTGACACAAACTAGTTACTCGTCTCCTTGGAAGATAAATATGCATATTTCCAGTCTATGAACAACAAAAAGGATGAGATTATAACAAGGCAACACCACATAATGAAACATGCCACATCTCTTGCACTTGCACACAATGAAATGAGCATTTACTATGTGTGCACTATGTAAAAACTAGGCATACCTTCAAACTAGATCTCCAAGTACTCTTGGAGAGCCTACTTTAGTGTACATCCAAACCTTTATGTCACCTATGAGTTAGACAAGCCCCCACTACAGCAGCCCTTAGTGTTTAAATCGTTGACAAGCTCTGTTAGAGTGGTAGGTCAAGAACAAGAAGTAATCAAAGAAAACAGTCCTAGTATGGCTGTCTGATGCAAACAAGCAATTGAACATATGTGTGAGCAAATCTTACATATCAAGAAAAGAAGCAAAGGAGGAGGCTCAAAGACCATCACATGACTGACTAGATTTAAGGGGAATTTGAACATCATGTGCAACATATGAACTAACATAAACATTGCATATTCCAGATTCTACAATGGAATTCACATGTATTAGGTTATGCCATGTATGATGATGCCTAAATGTACACTATAGCAGGCATGATTGATTCATCATTGCATGCACAATCGAATTGTAGGTTAAGGGTCAGTTCTATTCTGTCATTTCAGAGCTTATTGTGAAAATAAGCCATAAAAGATGTAAAGAAGTCATTTTTGAGTTATGGCCTTGGGCTTAACTTATTTCGCTTTGGAGGGGGTGTTTCGGGTAGAAGCTCACTAAAAATTGAAGGGAAGGGGAATAGTGAAATGACTGTTGTCTGCCTATATTGCACTCAAAATGCAACTGCTCACGCCCACGTCACACCTAACCCTCAAGGAAAAACAAACACGCAAGTGTTCATTGCCCTTCCTGCTTGCATCTCCTCTCCCCTTTCCCTCTACCTTGATCTCCTACCTGCAGTGCTAGGGTTCCTCCAGCAAGCCATCGCCACTGGTCCCATCTGGCCTGGTCCTCGATGATGCTCTGTCCAGCTAGGCTACATGGCCAGCGGGTAGGGACAAATCTCCCCGGCTGCTCCTCCCACTGGTGCCGCCCCTCATTCTCATGGTCTCCAGCAGCTGCTCCACTATTGTCCGTCCAACGCACTACTCCAGCGGGCGCTGCACAAGTACGGTTGATGCCACACTGCGGCAGAAGACACCTTATTCCCCCTCCCCTCCTCCCAGGGCGTGGCCTTGAGGTGCTGTTGAAGAATGAGCTCATCCAACAAGGTGAGTATCTCCTCAGATTTTTTGCCAATTTTTCATTTTGATCCACTATACGTTGAATTGCTATGAGCTGCTTCTACTGCTGCTATGTGATGCATTGCTATGAGTTGCTCCTGCTGCAGCTATCTGATGAATTGCTATGAGCTGCTGCTGCTATATGATGAGTTGCTATAAGATGCTCCTGGTGCTGCTATATGATGACTTGCTATGAGCTGCTCCTGCAGCTGCTATATGATGAATTGCTATGAGCTGCTCCTGCTGCTGCTATATGATGAATTGCTATGAGCTGCTGTTGGTATATGATGAATTGCACACTGCTGCTGCTGCCGCCGCTGTATGATGAGTTGTTATGAGCTGCTGCTGCTATATGATGCTTTCAGGTGGTGCTTCTATATCATAATAACCAGCCACTTGGACCATCAAATTTCAATAAATAATTGTTCTTCATTTAAATGTGGGTCATGCGTTCTTCGTTTCAATTAGGCAATGGGATCTCTATGGAAGACATTGACCAAAGTAGATCGTGCCAAGTAGATGGTATCTTTGTATTTGCATTTTGAACAAATAGTGATGGTCTGTTTTCCAATCATGTTAATTACTGCACTGGGTTCAATTTGTGATGTTTGCAAGTCAAATTAATTTTCATATGGGAAGCAAAATGACAAAATATAATGCAATCTATACTTTTCACTGATCATGCCAAAGATAAGCTGAAAAGGAAGGCAATGAAAAGAACTGGTTGGCTTATTACCTGGAGCTTATATTCACATGTGCTTATTTTCTTAGGATAACTCGTAATGACTGTCCCTAAGAAACTTGGCTAATAGAACTGACATACAAATAACATGTCATGATGATTGCAATGGAGGAGTGACCTACCATAGCACACTGTATAGGCTCACCGATCCCTCTCCTTTTTTGCAATGTTCCATGAAATTGCCACATACATCTTGTACTTTTTGATTGTGTAACCCTATCTGCAAGTTGACACGGCTAATTTCAGACATCTCTACATGATAATACATTCCATAACCCTTGCGCATATTTAAACCACCAATTAACAATTGTGTGCGTAGCATAAACTAGCCATGACTCTGTGTGCTGGACTAGTAGACACTCTAAGGGAGCCTAATGTAATGTACTACCTCTGTTCCTAAATATATGTCTTTGTAGAGATTCCAGTATGGACCACATACAGATGTATATAGATGCATTTTTGAGTGTAGATTCACTCATTTTGCTTTGTATGTAGCCTATAGTGGAATCTCTAGAAAGACTTATATTTAAAAATGGAGGTATGAGGTAGTACAATGTATGACATCTACATATCTAATTTAGCAGCCAAAAGTAGAAATCATTGTCTGCACAAAGGGATTACTGGTCAAAAATCCTAGCAAAGCACACTGGCAGGCACACAACAATACAAGAGAGAGAGAGAGACGCACTTACAAGATCATAGCAATGCCTCAGTCCAGGATCTTGGTTGGCCAAGCTGCTAGATCCAGAAGAAACATCGTCCTTGTAGTTTTTGCCAGTTGCATAACATGTAACAACGACCTGTTAGTATATTTGAAGTACATTGGGCAAGTGATATTGGACGGGTTTAAAGGTGACAAGTACCTAGGCCGTGTCAGGTACTTGGCATCTTGCCAGACGGTGTGAATCAGGTTAGAAACATCAAGGGTGATGACGCTACGCTGGCTGTCGGGGTCCGGTAAGGAGATCTAGAACTGTTTAGTAGGGTGTTTGTGGGGCGGCTCCGATAGGGTGACTACGGTGTGGGAGAAGCGGATATGTGTCCATGGACGAGGGTGTCGGTGAAGCTGCTCCGGTGGTTGGGTTCAGGATGGTGTCGACGATGCAGATCTGCGGCCATGGACAGGGCGTTAGAAGCTGCTCCGGTAGGTTGGATGAGGGTGCGACGAAGCGGATCTGAGGCCATGGACTTATGAGTTGGCAAAGTAGCCCCGATAGGGTTGAGAATGGTATAGGCGAAGCTACTTCAGTAGGGTTGACGATGGTGTCAGCAAAGCGGCTTCGATAGGGTTGAGGAAGGTGTCGGCGAAGAGGATCAGAGGTCGCGGATGGGGGCGTCGGTGGGGCTGCTCCGGGGGTGTGTGGACGAAGCGTCTCCGGTGGGGAGTACGAAGGAGCCACTGCAGATGCGCTATGGTTGACGAGAGTACCGGCGAAGCAGATCCGGTGCCGTGGACAAGGCCGACACTGAACGGGATGTGGTACAGTGGTGGATGAGCAGTCTACTTGTTTCTAGGGGAGGTGGGAGGGGTAGATGCGGCCGCAGAAGCATATCCGGTGAGGTGGACGCCGCTGGTAGTGAATGGGCTCGGGTACGCTGGTGGATGAGCAGTCTAGGGTTTCGAGAGGGGAGGGGTAGAATGGCCGATGAAGTACGGACGACACGATGTAAGATGCTCTAGTGTTGTGGAGTTAGTCATTTTTGCGGGAGGGGAGAGGAAATGGGGGTGTCGTGTGGTGGGGGAACCGGAAGTTACCAAAGCAGTGCCGACCAATTATGTAGATGAGGGCGGTATTGTAACTATTGTTCTCCATGCACCAAGGACAAAAGGGGAATTTTGCATGCTAAAGACTAGGTGGCGGAAATTTTAGAAGGAGGCGGGAGATTTTGCCGCCCGTGGGATCGTTCGTATCCAATTTCAAGTAATTTTGGACCGTGCTAGCGGGAAGGTCATGCGAGACTGTGTACACGGGGCATGCATCAACAGTTAATAACTGGTGTGAAGTCCACCCCAGAAAAAAGACAATAACTCGGGATGATGCACCGATAACTTGGACGTTCACATGGGAGCGGCCAATCGTACGGGTGTGGAGGTGCGTTCACAAAAAAGGGATCAAACGCTCAGCCTACGTATTTCTCGTGTAAATAGATAATTTAGTGCCATTGGTTATTTACTTTAAACATAATGCATTGACGTGTCAGTGTAGAGGCGCACAAAAAGAAATGGATATTGTAGTCCCACAAAAGAAATGGATATTGTAGTCCGCTACTTAAAAGTGCTACCTCATATGATTACATAGCCTCCATTTCATAAATTGCATAGCTGTTGAATTCATATATGAATATCACATATATTACTTCATAATAGAACCTTAAATCATCCAAGACTAATGAATTTGAATGCAAGACTAACAATGGTGGATGTACATGATAGTTACATTGGTTGTTTGAAGAAACATCACTGTAACTTTGGCATGCGCAATTGAAAATGTTTATTTAGATAGAAAAAATGTGATATGCGAGTGTCCAATCTTTATAGAGTTGAATCGATATTGTACCTTTCGCGACGATATGAAGTAGATATTGATTTATGTTCAAGTGATGCACGTCCACGATCACTAGATAGTGATACGTGAATGAATTGTGCAATCTATCTCACACGCATACATATCTCATTTCCCCATGGGCATCGGAATCACACACGCGCACTTTGCGTATTTCTCTCCCTGCGTCAAGGTTAGAATTCGTCTTTCTACCCCGTCATACAAGCCTCTCACACAGAAACACACACACGCTCTCTCTGTCAAACACGCCCACCCCTTTAGTTCGGCCCACCCACAGCCACTAATGTCTCAAAGTATAATTATGTCTCTCGCACATATGCCTAAGGTTAACTCAAGTTCCGGAACCATATGAATACATAGAATAGGATTCCAGCAGAGCACCTTTTTTTTGAGATTTATCTCTCTCTCTCTCTCTCTCACACACACACACACACGCACGCACGCGCGCGCGTAGACATTGTTTCTCGCTTCATTTTTTCCGGCACTTGCATGCACACCGTTTGTTTATCTCCTTGATGCTTTAAGTATGCCTCGCACACATGCTATCTACCTATCCCTTAATATAGATATGTGTCACACAAACTCCTTCTCCCTACTAGCAAGATGCCCATGCATTGCACGGAACATCAAGATGCATTTGTATGAGTAGTTTATCTTGTGGGAGAAAAGGATGAATGAGGGAAGGCCTTGTTTGCAAATGTGGAGAGGGGTGTGGGTATCTTTTTGCAAAATTGCCATAGTTTCCTTCCTTCCCGTCGGATATAAATCGGATGGCCTATATTGCAGGATGGCAGGCACACCATCATAACCAACTCTGTTTTATTATAAGAGTAGAGATATGTAAGTGTCACTGCCCCCCCCCCACACCCACACACACACACACTTCTCGACACCAAAGGAGTAGGGTGACACCTCGATCTTGATACTAATCTATCAACTGGCTTCTCTCTCTCTCTCTCACACACACACACACACACACTAGCCGACACCGAAGGAGTACGGTGGCACCTCGATCTTGATAGTAATCAATCTACTGCTTCTCTCTCAAGCACACACACATACACACACACTCGCTAGTTGTGCCTCTGTGCCTACCGCGCACACTCTCGATACGTCTTTCTCTCCCTCACCCCTCCCCACGCCACCCCAACAATGACAGCAGAAGGGTGACAACTCGATCTGATCTTAATCTTTCAATTGGTTTCTATCTCAAACATTGTGTCTCTATGCCTCGCTCCGACACACTCGATACTTCTTTCTCTACGTAGCCCCCTCGATATGTAGACTTCTCTCATGCGCACAACTGTAATGACGATGACACTAAACCTAGTGTGCCTTGTTTTTACCGGCCTCATGTGATAGTTTTCACCCTGTTTTCTGTTAATTAACAAGGCAACATTTTCTTTGTTACTACTAGTGAATCCAAAATCATTCAGGGCAGACATAGAATATATCACTTCAACCCAATTATCGCAGTAACTATTTTAAAAGAAACTAGCTAGATGCCCGTGCGTCGCACGGAACATCAAGATGCATTTGTATGAGTAGTTTATCTTGTGAGAGAAAAGGATGAACAAGGGAAGGCCTTATTTGCAGACGTGGAGAGGGGTGTGTGTGTATCTTTTTGCAAATTTGCCATAGTTTCCTTCCTATCCATTAGATATAAATCCGACGGCCTATATTGCAAGATGGCACGCACACAATCATCACCAACTCTATTTTCTACTCCCTCCGTTCCTAAATATTTGTCCTTTTAGAGATTTCAACAAGTGACTACATACGGAGCAAAATGAGTGAATCTACACTCTAAAATATGTCTACATACACATCAGTATGTGGTAGTCCATTTGAAATCTGAAAACGACAAATATTTAGGAATGGAGGGAGTATAAGAATAGACATGGAGATATATCTCCAGCACGGTCCACAACAAAAATGTACTGGACTGGTTAGCGCCGGATGCTCGCAACGCGATGACCTCAGTTTGAATTCTGTCTTTAACTTTAGATTTTTATATTATATATTACTTATTTAATACACACTTTTGCTACTGTACTGACAGTGGAACCCACATAGTACTTAGAATACAACATTAAGGATGGATTTGTTTCTTTTTAACTTTCTGTACGAAGCTGTAGCCACCCTGCAAGTCACGTGTACACTGTACATGCAATTAACTTTTTATGGAAGAAGAATCATACACACAATTAACTCAAATGGATTGGATGTGACTCTATTATTTCCATCATAAGAGCATCTCTAATGGCAACCGGCAAATTTCCTCCTGCTTCCTTCTACGGAGGACGACATCAAACTCCAGCGGCATACATTTTCACAACTCTAACCAACCAGATGAAATTCGTGCAAACACGGGCTGATTTCGTATAAGCATGAAGGATTTTGTATAAACAAGCCGGATCTTCATATAAACATGATGGATTTCATTACATTTACATGAACTAAGCGGTGCTAATCCGGCTCTATTGGTGTAATAATACTCCCTCCGTCGGGAAATACTTGTCCTAGAAATGGATGTATCTAGACTTATTTTAGTTATAGATACATCCAATTTATCCATTCTTAGAACAAATATTTCCCGCCAGCTGGAGAGGAAGTACCTAATCTAAATGGCCGCACGTGCATCCCTTTGTCTTCCTCATGTCCGGCAGACACTTGCGGTGTTGAAGAAGGTCCTCGGAAGAGACGAAGCAGCAAAGAAACCACCTGAATGCGCAGTCTTCGCCTTGGTGGCGGCCTCCCGTGTTCTACTTATCCTCGATGATGGCGGCGGACACGGAGAAGCTGGCCACTGACACGTCGCTCTCCACGCGCCCGGCTTCTGTCTCTGCCTGCATGGCGCTACCGCAGGCACAAGAGGCGCGGCCACCGCAGACACTGGTGGCTCGGTACGACGCGACAGCCACGACGCCCATACTGGCGTGCTTGCCGCCGTGCCGGAGTGGAGAAACTCGCCACTCCTCATCGAGCTGAACTGGAGCGGCGAGTTGCTGAACCACGCGTCGGCTTGGGTCGGCAACTGGCTCCATCGGGCCAAGGGAGGTTGGTGAAGCATCGAGCGGCCTTGCCCGTATCCAGAGGGCTCGGTGGGCCACCCAGCCGGGTAGTATGCCAGAGAACGGCTCCTCGAAAGCCATCGTAAGAGTGGAGAAAATGGTGAAGGAGGAGATGGGGGAGAGGTGGAGGGTGAGATTCTTGTCCGCTATCTATCTGGTCTCGTTTAAATAGAGGGCGGACGGTAGGAGCTTGGCCGGCGTCTGGCCTCGTTTAAACTAAGGGCGGACGGGAGGAGCTCGGCCGGCGTTGAGTTTAATTTTGGCCCGCTCATGAACGGCCGTGTGGCCGGAGTAGGTTTCTCGGTTTGCATGTGAGTTTAACAGAGGGGTTAATGGAGGCGAGGACACGTGTTCAGCCGGGCATGCAGCGGGCGGCGCAGTACTATTTGATTTGACAGCGGGCGGCGCAGTTCCCGATACGGCTTTAATGCAGACGAGGGAGGGCGTAGCGGTTCCCGAAATGTTGAACGGCCAATGATGCATCCTCCTTCAATTAGCATCGTGAATGCATGCGGGAAGTAATGAGAGGAGGACCGGGAAAAAGGCTGCACGATGTGAATGCAACACAGCTTGCACTCATAGAAAGGCGCCCTTCCATTCCAATGCATCTACCACATCGTACGCACCTAAGCATTTGCCTAAGCACCTACACTAAGCGCAAAAGTGCTCACTCCAGACCCATGGCGGCGATGCGCACAAGCGGCCAGTGGCTGTGCCAGATGGTCCATGACGCCGGCCTGCGGCATGGTGCCGAGGATCGTCTCTAGACGGTGTTGGCGACCGGCTGGTGGATGGCCGCCATCGATGCCAACTACGACTCTCAGTTAGACCAGATGATCGTTGTCACCACCAACAAGTTCACCATCCTCAAGAAGCTCACGGACGACATTGCCGTACTCCTCTAGACCGCACGCCCGGGCTCCTCGTCACCTACCACCCTAATCGGCCTCCATGGCTGGAATCTCATTCAAGCACTGGTGGCCCTGCGACTGCCTATCGACGCCACGAAGAATGTCCACCTAGAGGTCGCGCTCGCCATGAGGCACCTCGCCCTGCAAGAATTCATCGACCTACACATCCACGTGTACGAGAAAATCATGTGCATAGGTATCTTCAAGGCCAGTGAAGATGCTGCAATGTTGGCCTTCCTCAACCGGCTGGAAGCCTTGGATGCCTTTGCTGAGAAGCATCCTTAACCTCGCCACAAAAGCCTCCGCTCCATAGCCGCCGGTCGGTGGCTCGTTGCACTAAGTTGAGGAGGAGGAGGTC
Source organism: Triticum urartu (assembly GCF_056163025.1). Lineage (NCBI taxonomy): Eukaryota > Viridiplantae > Streptophyta > Magnoliopsida > Poales > Poaceae > Triticum > Triticum urartu. The sequence goes on along the minus strand of NC_141877.1, from coordinate 222,901,461 downwards.
GTACGTTGATGGATGCATCTTTCTTCTTGCCTTCTGTAACCACCACTACGATCACATCATCATGGCCTTAATTCTTATTGTGCTATTGCATTCTCGTTCCAGTCAATAGCGACATCTGCGACCCCTTTGCTTAATTATATGCATCACTGTAACTAGTACCCCATCCGTCAATTTATATGTTGTGCTTACCTTTTCCATCAACTTCGTGCAACGCACGGGCATCTTGCTAGAAACACTAGAACATGTCGGACCACATGTGACCAAACCGACGATGCACCAACCTAGCTACTATGTACCCTGCTTATCTGGCAGAAATAGCCCCGCCCTAGCATTTCCAATCGTTATTTGTATCTATAAATTGTGCATAGGAGCAGAACCAAATGTTACAATTTATACATGTTTCTCTACTCCTACTCCTATAAAAGACTCAGTTGGTGATGGTGGTGTGTCTGCCATCCGTCATTTCTGACCATTAGATCTGCATCTAATGGCTGTGAGGTGTGGCATTTTTGCAACAATAGCCCACTTCTTTGCTCCAATTTGTAGAAAACCCCTTATTATCTTGAAAGAAACCTGGGTAAAACATCGTGTCCCCTGCCTCCTGTTACCATCCGCCTTAGACACACAGTTCGGGATCCCCTACTCGAGATCCGCCGGTTTTGACACCGACAACCGCCATTGAGCAAACCGACTATTAGCAAACCGCACCCCGCCCACCGACGGGTTGGAAAACATAAACGAGGGTAAGATCTAGCTGTAGCACGGAAGCCAAGAAATTTGGTGTCAGATGGGGCTCATTGATAGAGTAGGAGCATTCCGTACTACTACTCCTACTAGTACAAAGTTTGTACTACAACTAGTACTACCACTATACAACTAGGTACATGCACGTCACAACATCGTAGGAACAAAAAACGGGAAGATCTTATTTTGGGTGATTTAACTTTTTTCAGTCAACATAGTATGAATAATATGATGTGGGGGGCACCAATGAAGCTTATGTGGCTTGGTTGCATGGCTACGAAAGGTTAGAAAATAAAATAAATAGATAATGTGTTTAGAGTGCACTCCACTAAATAGATATACTTTGGATCCATTGCAACGCACGGGCCGGCACATTGGTAGTAGTAAGAAACAAATTCCGGGTTTGGCACGAGCTTGTACTGTGGGAGCACCACAAGGCCTGCCGCAGGAGTTATATTTCCCTCTTGGGGCCCACGGGACCGAGCTAAAGTGGCTTAGTGCACCGGCCTATGAGTCAATGACATGTGGACCTTAAATGCGGCTGGCCCACATGTCATTATCATGGTGGTGGCGTGGTTCGCAACTCACTCGTTTGGGATGAACCGGCCGATGGTGGCGTGGCCGTGGTGAGGGTGCCACAGCTGGGCGTCGGGTCATTACGAGGCGTAGATGGCCACACCGACGGGTACTACCTATAGTACAGAAGTACTCCAGCTGAGGATTGATGCCCGGGATGAAATGTGTCAGAGTTGCTGGATGAAAATTCGATGGTGCGGGAGTACGGATCGGAGCACAGGAGGGGAGCAGGCAAAGTGAGTCCAATCGGGTGTGGTTGTGGTAGAAAGTTGATGGTCGTCGCAGTTCAGCTGGCCCGCATGTCATGCACACAAAGGCAGGGGAGCGGTGGGGCCAAGAGGGATGAGGCACACGTCGGGGACGTGGTGCCGTGGGTTGGAGCGGTGTCGTGGGAATTGCATGTGGGTGTGGCAGTGGTAGAAACAAGAAACGTGATGGTCGCCGTGGTTCAACTTCCATGGATAAGCTGTCATGTCTGCTGACACAAGCATTGGATACCGCTCACTTCAAGGAGCAGTAGTAGAGAAAACTTGTTCCAAAGATACCATTTTTCCAATAAAATTCTCGAGATATCATTAGTTTTACACATGGGATTACTCCTGCAGGGGTCAATCAAACATGTGTTTTGTAAAAAAATGCATCTTGATGTTCCCTGCAATGCATGGGCATCTTGCTAGTTATAGAAGAAGCCCACACGGGCATCTTGCCGCAGGGTGTGCCACCGACCCAAACTCATTTTTTTCAGACGCTTAGGTGAAGTGGATGCCGTCCCACACTACAAAATGTAAAAAAACAGCTCCAATTTTTTTAAAACCTGTTATGTTCAAACCAGCCACACCCATCCCTCACCTCATCAAAACAGGCCGAGGAATATATTTTGAGTGAAGCATGATTTATTTTTACTGATATATGTATATCAAAACTAGAGTGTTTTATATTTCAAGCCCGTGAACAAGTATTATTCTACTACTTTGGATCCATTGCAACGCACGAGCCAACACAATGGTAGTAGTAGTCTCTATCTCTATCTCTATCTCTACTCTACTCTTATAAAAAACAGAGTTGTTGATGATGGTGTGCCTACCATCCTGCAGTATAGGATGTCTGATTTATATCTGACAGCTAGGAAGGAAACTATGGCAATTTTGCAAAAAGATACCCACACCCCTCTCCACATTTGCAAATATGGCCTTCCCTCATTTATCCTTTTCTCCCACAAGATAAACTACTCATACAAATGCATCTTGATGTTCCGTGCAACGCACGGGCATCTTGCTAGTCTACTACTCTCTTATATCTTATAAAAAACAGAGTTGGTGATGATGGTGTGCCTGCCATCCTGCAATATAGGCCGTCCGATTTATATCTAACGGATAGGAAGAAAACTATGGCAATTTTGCAAAAAGATACCCACACCCCTCTCCACATTTGCAAATAAGGCCTTCCTTCATTCATCCTTTTCTCTCACAAGATAAACTACTCATACAAATGCATCTTGATGTTCCGCACAACGCACGAGGATGTTTCCTTGGGGGTCTCTCCAGTGCGGCGTGGCCGTAGTTGCAAGTTGACACCCCTTGAGATGCCGACGTTGAGGGGCACTTAGATTTTTTCCGATGAGAAGGTAAGATGAGTTTGATCACGTAGTAAATGCATTCTAAAGACTACTTCCGTGTCCATTTCCTAATTCTCCCCCTGCCCACTCTTTCATAGGTTAGGCTCGGTGCGAGTGGAGATTGGCTTGCATATGTATGGGAGGGTACCAACATCAATTTGCACAACATTTACAACAGTGATACCGTTCCCGTAGAACCTTTGTCCAACATTTGGATCAGCCATGCAATGGGCCACCGCCTGAATTGGTACGATAGAACCACGGTGAGATTGAAGAATATAGCACGAACCTTGCACACGGCGGTCAAAGGTGGACCATGCTGTTTGCGGCCGGTTTGTTGTCGTACGAGTACGAAGACGCTGTGCTCCTTTCTAACCGCATCTTCATGGTGACAAATCAGGGGAATTGTTTCGTATGGGACACATCCTATGGTATACTCCCTCTCTCCCAGTTTATTTGTTTTGATTTTTTTTCATTTTATAAGTTTCAAATTCAAATTTAGAGCTCCCCATCACATGTTGAGATTACAATGTCCACTAAATCGTTGCGTGCATGTATAGTAAAGAAACAAATCTTGAATTTGGCACAAGTTCGTGTAGCTATAGGACCACAAGGCCTGGCGCAGGAGTTACATATCCCACTCGGGGTCCTTGGGACTGAGTTTTAGCGCCTTACTACACCTGCCTATGAGTCAATAACATGTGGACCCAATAGGTGGTTGGTCCACATGTAATGCTCCCGAAGGCAGAGGGGCAGTGGGGCCGAGAGGGGTGAGCCGCAGGTCGGGGGACGTGTGGTGTCATGGGTTCGAGCGGCGTCGTGGGAATCGTGTGTGGTTGTGGTAGAAACTTGATGCTCGCCGCATTTCAGGTGGCCCACATGTCATGCACACAAAGGCAAAGGGGCGGTGCTGCCGAGAGGGGTGAGGCGCACGTCGGGGGACGTGGTGCCGTGGGTTGGAGCGGCGTCGTGGGAATCGCGTGTGGGTGTGGTAGTGGTAGAAACAAGAAACGTGATGGTCGCTGTGGTTCAACTTCCATGGACAAGATGTCATGTCTACGGACACATGCATTGCATACCGATCACTGGAAGGAGTTGTAGAGAAAGCTAGGCGGATAAATAGCTCCTTATAGTTAAGAGGACCCGTTACTTCTTGTTCCAAAGACATGCACACCATCGAAATAGTCCATCTATATCAATATACACAGAGAGGGAATAATTTTTTACAAGAGAGGAAATAGTTCATCCATCCATAATGCCCTGTTGCTGGTGCAGCTTCTTCTTCTTCTTCTTCTTCTTCTTCTTCTTCTCATTCTCTATGGGATACGGCTTCGCAACAAGCTCTCTGGACCTTACAGCTATCTCGAAAATCACTTGGGCATCGAGGGCAGCATATTTTATCCGCTCGTACGTCAAGGAAAAATTCTCCCATACAAATGACCTTAATGCCAACGTCTCGTCACCCTTCTGAAGATTTGTTCCGAGCACAAAATTTGCTACGTCGAATAGGGATGGTGTAGGTTTATCACAATCTTCTACATGAATTTTTATTTTGGTTTGTACGTCAACGATGCTTTTCAAATCAAGGTCGTACGGCTCCAACTTCTGTTTGTACCCTGCGATGGCTGCCCCATAGAAGTATATGTCCTCCCGAGACAAGAAATCGTGAAGCTCACCTGGTATGGAGGGCACGTGTATGATGTGGTATACCAAAACGTCATCTTCGAGGAACAGCTGAAGGGCGGCGGGGCGTTGGATCTTCCCAATGGCATGCTCCGTGTACTCTGCGTCGAGACCAATGACCTTCATCTCCACCTTTTGGAGGGAGTTGGATACATTGTTGATCCACTTCTAAACAACTCTTGGGTGGTCGGTGACTATGGCAACTATGCTCAATGAGCCTTCGACGAGGACATGTTGGACGCTAAAAACCTGCATCTCGATCTCTTTCGCCATTTGGAACCACTGGACCGGAGGGCTATGGTTTGGAGAATTAGGATTAGATGGATAGTCTAACTGAAGAAGATGATTATTTAAAGGGGCTTCAGAATTACTCCAGGAGGATGTGAATTGGTTAAAAAAATGTGAATGTAGTGTTGTTTGGATGCAAATGAAGATGAAGGAGAGGTGAAGAAGCCGAGGAAAATCGGTTCCTGATGGAGAAGTAAACGGGAGAAGTGGCCTGCAGGCAGTTGATTAGACGGCTAGGTAGACTAAACGAAAAGGCTATGCGGGTAGACTGAGGAGTGGTACCTGTCCATGTACGTGCCCATCCTTCTAGCGCTACATGTGCCACTGGCTAGTTGAGGTCACTCTTTCGAATCACCGTGGTGAGACATTTTATGATTCCTTTTTATTTCTGCACCCCTCCTGACAGGTGGGACCTATGCAAACGGATAAACAAAAGTGTCGTAGCTGTTTCGGATGGATATTAGCGCGTGCGTGGGAGACACAACATTCTCTAGTTAAGGAATAAGTATGCAGTTATCCTCAAAATAGAAAAGGCCTTCTTCGCACTTCCGCATGCACGAGAATTTGGTTCTGCTCGCAATATGGATGATACCTGGAGGATGAAGTGAACCCAAAGGCATGCTAGCACGGGAGTACTACCCATGTTCCTACTACTCCTACTAGTAGTAGTAGTACAACTGTGGTACACTTGATTGTCAAAATATTATTCATCCGGTCTTCACAGTGAAGTGACAAGACCCTGCACACGAGGTGACACCAATCCAGGCAGCGTGTCCGGGTTACCAAAGTCAGCCTCACCTTGTGCACTGTGCAGTCACTGTCACCGCCATTGTATAGCATGCCTCGCCTCGTATCCCTATCCCCTAGCACCACTCCATCTCCATCTCTGTCTCGCCGGATATCCTGAGGTCACTCTTCATCATCTCACTGTGCCCCCGTGTACCCTCGCCTTGCTCGCCGCCCTCTCCCCTAGCACCACTCCATCTCGCCGGAGATCCCGAGGTCACTCTTCATCATCTCACTGTGCCCCCGCGTACCCTCGCCTCGTTCACATCCCCCAGTACCACTATTCCCACACTAGCTGCTCTAGCACCGAGAGCCTTCTCCCCCATAAATCAAGCCCCCCAAAACCCCAGCTTCCAAACTCCACTATGGCCGAACGCGAACCACGTAGCATCCATATGAATCACAATTGGAGCAATCTCCCCAGTGACATCCTCGACCTCTATTGTTCGTGTATGGATATGTTGAGCGCCCTACGGTTGGCTGCATGCTTGAGAGACATGCACACGGCCATCGTTGAAGCGAGGCCTAAGCTTTTCAAGACACCCTGCTTTCTACTATCTGGTCTTGCAAGATTTTCTCACCATGATACAAAGGCGTACATGATGCCCCTCGACTTCAATCCGACCTCCATTAGCCAAAACTTCTTTGCATGTATGTAGTGGGTCGCCATACATCATTTCCCTCGACCTTGATCCAATCACCATCGCCCGAAACTTCTTGGCAGGTATGTAATGGGTCGTGCTACCTCTTGAGCACTATGTTGGATTTCCTTGAAGAGGAAAGGATGATGCAGCAAAGTAGCGTAAGTATTTCCCTCAGTTTTTGAGAACCAAGGTATCAATCCAGTAGGAGGCTATGCGTGAGTCCCTCGTACCTGCACAAAACAAATGACTCCTCGCAACCAACGCGATACGGGGTTGTTAATCCCTTCACGGTCACTTACGAGAGTGAGATCTGATAGATATGATAAGATAATATTTTTGGTATTTTTATGATAAATATGCAAAGTAAAATAAAAGAAAAGTAAAAAAGCAAAGGAAATAACTAAGTATTGGAAAATTACTATGATGAAGATAGACCCGTGGGCCATAGGTTTCACTAGTGGCTTCTCTCAAGAGCATAAGTATTTTACAGTGGGTGAACGAATTACTGTTGAGCAATTGACAGAATTGAGCATAGTTATGAGAATATCTAGGTATGATCATGTGTATAGGCATCCCGTCCGAGACAAGTAGACCGACTCTTGCCTGCATCTACTACTATTACTCCACTCATCGAGTGCTATCCAACATGCATCTAGAGTATTAAGTTCATGAAAACAGAGTAACTCCTTAAGCAAGATGACATGATGTAGAGGGATAAATTCATGCAATATGATAAAACCCCATCTTGTTATCCTCGATTGCAACAATACAATACGTGCCTTGCTGCCCCTACTGTCACTAGGAGAGGACATTGCAAGAATGAACCCAAAGCTAAGAACTTCTCCCATTACAAGAAAGATCAATCTAGTAGGCCAAACCAAACTGATAATTCAAAGAGACTTGCAAAGATGACCAATCATACATAAAAGAATTCAGAGAAGATTCAAAAATTGTTCATAGATAATATTGATCATAAACCCACAATTCATCGGTCTCAACAAACACACCGCAAAAAGAAGATTACATCGAATAGATCTCCACAAGAGAGGGGGAGAACATTGTATTGAGATCCAAAAAGAGAGAAGAAGCCATCTAGCTAATAACTATGGACCCGAAGGTCTGAGGTAAACTACTCACACTTCATCGGAGAGGCTATGGTGTTGATGTAGAAGCCCTCCATGATGGATGCCCCCTCCAGCGGAGCTCCGGAACAGGCCCCAAGATGGGATCTCCTGGATACAGAAGGTTGCGGCGGGGGAATTAGGTTTTTGGCTCCGTATCTGATCATTTGGTGGTACATAAGTATATATAGGAGGAAGGAGTACGTCGGTGGAGCAACAGGGGGCCCACGAGGGTGGAGGGCGCGCCTGGGGGGGAGGGGGGTAGGCGCGCGCCCTACCTCATGGCCTCCCCGTTGGTTGCTTGATGTAGGGTCCAAGTCTCCTGGGTCTTGTTCGTTCAAAAAATCACATTCCCGAAGGTTTCATTCCGTTTGGACTCCGTTTGATATTCCTTTTCTTCGAAACCCTAAAATAGGCAAAAACAACAATTCTGGGCTGGGCCTCCGGTTAATAGGTTAGTCCCAAAAATAATATAAAAGTGGATAATAAAGCCCAATAATGTCCAAAACAGTATATAATATAGCATGGATCAATCAAAAATTATAGATACGTTGGAGACATATCAAGCATCCCCAAGCTTAATTCCTGCTCGTCCTCGAGTAGGTAAATGATAAAAAAGATAATTTTTGATGTGAAGTGCTACTTGGCATAATTTTAATGTAATTCTTCGTAATTGTGGTATGAATATTCAGATCCGAAAGATTCAAGATAAAAGTTTAATATTGACATAAAAATAATAATACTTCAAGCATACTAACAAAATAATCATGTCTTCTCAAAATAACATGGCCAAAGAAAGTTATCCCTACAAAATCATATAGTCTGGCTATGCTCTATCTTCACCACACAAAGTATTTAAATCATGCACAACCACGATGACAAGCCAAGCAATTGTTTCATACTTTTGACATTCTCAAACCTTTTCAATCTTCACGCAATACATGAGTGTGAGCCATGGATATAGCACTATATGTGGAATAGAATGGTGGTTGTGGAGAAGACAAAATAGGGAGAAGATAGTCTCACATAAACTAGGCGTATCGACGTGCTATGGAGATGCCCATCAATAGATATCAATGTGAGTGAGTAGGTATTTCCATGCAACGGATGCACTAGAGCTATAAGTATATGAAAGCTCGACAAAAGAAACTAAGTGGGTGTGCATCCAACTTGCTTGCTCATGAAGACCTAGGGTATTTTGAGGAAGCCCATCATTGGAATATACAAACCAAGTTCTATAATGAAAAATTCCCACTAGTATATGAAAGTGATGAAATAAGAGACTCTTTATCATGAATATCATGGTGCTACTTTGAAGCACAAGTGTGTTAAAGGATAGTAACATTGTCCCTTCTCTCTTTTTCTCTCATTTTTTGGGCCTTTGTCTTTTTTATGGCCTCTTTTATTTCCCTTTTTTATTTTTCGTCCGGAGTCTCATCCCGAATTGTGGGGGAATCATAGTCTCCATCATCCTTTCCTCACTGGGACAATGCTCTAATAATGATGATCATCACACTTTTATTTTCTTACAACTCAATAATTACAACTCGATACTTAGAACAAAATATGACCCTATATGAATTCCTCCGGCGGTGTATCGGGATATGCAATGAATCAAGAGTGACATGTATGAAAGAATTATGAATGGTGCCTTGCCACAAATACGATGTCAACTACATGATCATGCTAAGCAATATGACAATGATGGAGTGTGTCATAATAAACGGAATGGTGGAAAGTTGCATGTCAATATATCTCGGAATGGCTATGGAAATGCCATAATAGGTAGGTATGGTGGCTGTTTTGAGGAAGGTATATGGTGGGTGTATGATACCGGCGAAAGGTGTGCGGTATTAGGGAGGCTAGCAATGGTGGAAGGAAGAAAAGTGCGTATAATCCACAGACTCAACATTAGTCATAAAGAACTCATATACTTATTGCAAAAATCTACAAGTTATCAAAGCAAAGTATTAAGCGCATGATCCTAGGGGGATAGATTGGTAGGAAAAGACCATTGCTTGTCCCCGACCGCCACTCATAAGGAAGACAATCAAAAAATAAATCATGCTCCGACTTCATCACATAACGGTTCACCATACGTGCATGCTACGGGAATCACAAACTTTAACACAAGTATTTCTCAAATTCACAACTACTCAACTAGCACAACTTTAATATCACCATCTTCATATCTCAAAACAATTATCAAGCATCAAACTTCTCATAGCATTCAACACACTCATAAGACAATTTTTACTATTCTTGAATACCAAGCGTATTAGGATTATTTAAGCAAATTACCATGCTATTTAAGACTCTGAAAATAATCTAAGTGAAGCATGAGAGATCAATAGTTTCTATAAAACAATTCCACCACCGTGCTCTTAAAAAAATATAAGTGAAGTACTAGAGCAAAACTATATAACTCAAATGATATAAGCGAAGCACATAGAGTATTCTAACAATTCCAAATCATGTATGGCTCTCTCAAAAGGTGTGTACAGCAAGTATGATTGTGGTAAACTAAAAATCAAAGTCTCAAATCATACAAGACGCTCCAAGCAAAACACATATCATGTGGTGAATAAAAATATAGCTCCAAGTAAACTTACCGATAGAAGTAGACGAAAGAGGGGATGCCTTCCGGGGCATCCCCAAGATTTGGCTTTTAGGTGTCCTTAGATCATCTTGAGGGTGCCTTGGGCATCCCCAAGCTTAGGGTCTTGCCACTCCTTGTTCCATAATCCATCAAATCTTTACCCAAAACTTGAAAACTTCACAACACAAAACTTAAAGTAGAAAATCGCGTGAGCTCCGTTAGCGAAAGAAAACAAAAGACCACTTCAAGGTACTGTAATTAACTCATTCTTTATTTATACTGGTGTTAAACCTACTGTATTCCAACTCCTCTATGGTTTATAAACTATTTTACTAGCCATAGATTCATCAAAATAAGCAAACAACTCACGAAAAACAGAATCTGTGAAAAACAGAACAATCTGTAGTAATCTGTAGCTAGCGCAAGATCTGTTACCCCAAAAATTCTAAAAGAAATTTTTGGACGTGAGGAATTTATTTATTAATCATCTTCAAAAATAATTAGCTAAAAATCACTTTCCAAATAAAAATAGCAGCAGTTCTCATAAGCGCTAAAGTTTATGTTTTTACAGCGAGATAACCAGACTTTCCCCAAGTCTTCCCAATGGTTCTACTTGGCACAAACACTAATTAAACACAAAAAACACAACAAAAACAGAGGCTAGGTAAATTATTTATTACTAAACAGGAGCAAAAAGCAAGGAATAAAAATAAAATTGGGTTGCCTCCCAACAAGCGCTATCATTTAACGCCCCTAGCCAGGCATAAAAAGCAAGGATAGATCTAGGTATTGTCATCTTTGGTAGGAAATTCTTCAATGAGGCATCTACCGTCTTTAGGAATTTCTTTATTTTTATTGATTATCAAACTTTTAGGTACAAGATCGAAAAAATCATTAGCAACAAATGGTTCCTTAATAATAGCAAAAAGATTAGGATGAACACTTATAGATTTGAGATCTACAGTTTCTTTGCTAGAGGATTCACCTTTATTTTTAGGAACATACATAAGCTTAGCAATTTTAGTCAGAGGACTTGGAGTATTCTTTACGGAAGAAAAAGTGGTTCCCAATTTGGTAATGATACCCTCAAGTTTATCGATTCTAGTGGAATCATGATTTATTCTTTCATTAACTATAGGTTCCTTCTCTTTAATATTTTTCAAAGTTACTCCTACTTTAGATCCATATTGGGTAATTTGGTTGTGGATCTTTTTATCGAAATTTTCAATTAACTCAACGGTAGCAACTTTATTTTCAATAATTACAAGTTTTTGCATTACATGCTCCAAAGTTAACATAGTTCCATTAACCAAAAGAGGTGGTGAGCCAAAGAAATCTATCATAGCATTATAAGAATCAAAAGTATGGTTACCCAAGAAGTTCCCTCCGGTAATGGTATCAAGGATATATCGGTTCCAAGGAGTAACACCTACATAAAAATTGCGAAGAAGAATGGAAGTAGGTTGCTTCCTGGTAGATCTATTTTGAGCATTGCAAATTCTATACCAAGCGTCTTTTAGATTTTCTCCCTCCCTTTGTTTAAAATTTAGAACTTCATTCTTGGGAGATAACGGAGAGGATAGAGGACTAGCCATAACGACAATCAAGCAATCCAACACACAAGCAAACAAAAAGCAAGCAGGCAAAACGAGGCAAATAGAGAAAGAGAGGGAGGATAGAGAGAGAGTGGGCGAATAAAATGGCATGGGTGAAGTAGGGGAGAGGAAAACGAGAGGTAAATGGCAAATAATGTAATGCGGGAGATAAGGGTTGTGATGGGTACTTGGTATGTTGACTTTTGCATAGACTCCCCGGCAACGGCGCTAGAAATGGCTCGTTGTCGGGAGTCAAATCTTGACTTGCACGAACCTCCCCGGCAACGGCGCCAAAAATCTTCTTGCTACCTCTTGAGCACTGCGTTGGATTTCCTTGAAGAGGAAAGGATGATGCAGCAAAGTAGCGTAAGTATTTCCCTCAATTTTTGAGAACCAAGGTCTCAATCCAGGAGGAGACTATGCGCGAGTCCCTCGTACCCGCACAAAACAAATAACTCCTCCCAACCAACGCGATAAGGGGTTGTCAATCCCTTCACGGTCACTTACTGTCGGTGTTCTAGGAACGGGGGTCCCCAGACTTGCCTGCCTGCGGCCTGCGGCGTGGCTCAAAGGGGGGCCCAGCACGGCCCATCTTCATCAACACAGACCCAAGACCACCGCGAGGGGCCAAGCCTCGCGGGGCGGACGACGCGGAGCTTCCTCAGGCATGGCCTCACCAGGCTGGCTCGTGAGGAGGCGGAGAGATCAAGGCGGGGTACCTCACGAGGTGCCCGTGACGCAAGCCATGACGACCAAGGGCGCCACGCGGGTGCCAGCCCGCGCAATGTCCTCCTTTCCTCTTTGGCGCAAAGAGAGCAAGCGCAGCCGCGGAGTACCGAGGCGTCAGGCAAAGGTTGCCATTTCGGTGCAACAAGACCAAGACCAGGAGGACTGCAAGACGGAGGTCATTGTGGAGCCCAAGACGGCGTCACCACTAGAGCTTTGTGCAGGCGAAGACTACTTTTGTCAGGATAGCTGGTACTAGCTGTCCCCCTTCAAATTAGCCCGCCATTGTTGGCTCCCTTCCCGCTCGATATTTGGGAAGAGGACCAGGGCCTCTATAAATAGGACCAGCCACCCACAGGATCGGGGGGATCGAGATCAACAATTGTGAAGAGAGAGAGAGAAGGGTGACTGAACTCCTCCCAGCAGTTCATCGCCCCGGCCAAGAACAGACCCTCGCGAGGCTGTTCTTCCTTGTATTGCTCATCACCATCAGCCCAAGAGGGAATCCACAACACCACACACTGGAGTAGGGTATTACACCACAACGGTGGCCCGAACCAGTATAAACCCTGTGTCTCTTGTGTTGTTCTTTCCATAGCTTAGATCTTAGCGAGGCGGAGGGGTGCAGGTAGGTAGAAGGCGAAATCTCCGCGCGCACCCCAGTGTTCGAACCTCAAGGGTCTGCCGGAACCCGAAATCCTACACTTACGAGAGTGAGATCTGATAGATATGATAAGATAATATTTTTGGTATTTTTATGATAAAGATGCAAAGTAAAATAAAAGCAAAGGAACTAACTAAGTATTGGAAGATTAATATGATGAAGATAGACCCGGGGGCCATAGGTTTCACTAGTGGCTTCAAGAGCATAAGTATTTTATGGTGGGTGAACGAATTACTGTTGAGCAATTGACAGAACTGAGCATAGTTATGAGAATATCTAGGTATGATCATGTGTATAGGCATCATGTCCAAGACTAGTAGACTGATTCCTGCCTGCATCTACTACTATAACTCCACTCATTGACCGCTATCCAGCATGCATCTAGAGTATTAAGTTCATTAAAACAGAGTAACGCCTTAAGCAAGATGACATGATGTAGAGTGATAAATTCATGCAATATGATAAAAACCCCATCTTGTTATCCTCGATGGCAACAATAAAATACGTGCCTTGCTGCCCCTACTGTCACTGGGAATGGACAACGCAAGAATGAACCCAAAGCTAAGCACTTCTCCCATCGCAAGAAAGATCAATCTAGTAGGCCAAACCAAACTGATAATTCGAAGAGACTTGCAAAGATAACCAATCATACATGAAAGAATTCAGAGAAGATTCAAAAATTGTTCATAGATAATCTTGATCATAAACCCACAATTCATCAGTCTCAACAAACACACCGCAAAAAGAAGATTACATCGAATAGATCTCCACTAGAGAGGGGGAGAACATTGTATTGAGATCCAAAAAGAGAGAAGAAGCCATCTAGCTAATAACTATGGACCCGAAGGTCTGAGGTAAACTACTCACACTTCATCGGAGAGGCTATGGTGTTGATGTAGAAGCCCTCCGTGATGGATGCCCCCTCCGGTGGAGCTCCGGAACAGGCCCCAAGATGGGATCTCGTGGATATAGAAGGTTGCGACGGTGGAATTAGGTTTTTGGCTCCGTATCTGATCGTTTGGGGGTACGTAAGTATATATAGGAGGAAGGAGTACATCGGTGGAGCAACAGGGGACCCACGAGGGTGGAGGGCACGCCTGGGAGGGGGGGGGGGGTCGGCGCGCCCCCTTCCTCGTGGACTCCCTGTTGGTTGATTGTCGTAGGGTCGAAGTCTCCTGGGTCTTGTTCGTTCCAAAAATCATGTTCCTGAAGGTTTCATTCCGTTTGGACTCCGTTTGATATTCCTTTTCTTCGAAACCATAAAATAGGCAAAAACAACAATTCTGGGCTGGGCCTTCGGTTAATAGGTTAGTCCCAAAATAATATGAAAGTGGATAACAAAGCCCAATAATGTCCAAAATAGTAGATAATATAGCATGGAGCAAACAAAAATTATAGATACGTTGGAGACGTATCAGGTCGACATGAGCTCCCACTGGATGGCTGTCGTCAGACAAGACCAGAAAAAGTTGGTGCTCGTGAACTTCCACACCTCTGATGAGATTATCCTGCCTACGTTGGATTATATAGGGTTTTACCGTCGCTGTCCAAGTCATCTAGATTACGAAGTCAATTGGACGCACCTTGTTTTGCAGAAGATGGTAATCTGCCAAGTGCCCACACGAGATGTGAGTTACGCAGACTTCAAGCTAATTGCCTTGTTCGACCGCAGACTCGCTTATCTTTCCGCTGGTGCCTTCTTTAGCTAGAGACAACTCACCTCACACTGGATCGTCAAAGCTGATACACACTTATGTGATGCTATTGAACACAATGGCATCATCTACGTGATCGACAAAGCAGATGGCACCATGTATTGCTGGGACGACGCGTGTAAGTTGTTTCCGTCTGATGTTAATGATGACACCATGACACTGTTTGAACTTTTTGTGATGATTGGCATATCCCTGTTTGAGAAGAATTTGAGTAGAACAATGGCAATGTATTAGAGACGCCGTAAATTAGCTATATTTGGAATGAGGTAATTCATGCGACTGTGACCATGTCATTATAGCCAATCTGTACCCCCGAATAATCAAACGGTTAGGAAGATATTGATATTCTCCTTATTTATAGGAATATATATACTACTAAGTATGAGTGTGTATCAATGGCCATGTTGGTTTCCTCATTTTCATGATGTAGAAACATGCAAGACACCGTTGGTTTCATCTAACACTGGTACAACGACGTGCTATACAAACGGTTTTTAACCCCTTTCTGCGACGGCATTTGGAACCGTTGCCAAGTGAGTGTGGGCGATAGGGGGGTGCTTCCCACACTACCCAGAAATCGTCGGGGATAGGCCCTCCTGGGACATAGACTGGGGCCGTGTGCAATCGGGCGAGGCATCGAAACCCAATCATTTTCGTAGGTATGTACATCCCACACGGTAATCCGAGAAAAACATTTCCGTAGGTATGTACATCCCACATGGTGAATCCCAGAAAATCATTTCCGTAGGTATGTACATCCCACACGGTGAATCCTAGAAAATCATTTCTGTAGGTTTGTACATCCCACACGGTGAATCCTAGAAAAACATTTCCGTACGTATGTATATCACACACAGTTCTTTGTGTGGAAACGTTTGTGCAAGGTGGCCTAATGCAAACTGTTCGCTGCCGGAAGCCGTGTGTGATTGTTAGTTGATTAAACAAACCTACTTTCTAGAAACCATGTGGGTTGTTTGAGTTCATTGCCCACGGTGTTGTCCGAGTAACTGTCAGCAATAGAAAACCCCAATAAGCAGGGTAATTAGCCTATTATTGATAATCCATGTACTAATCAAACAGATATTTCTTATAAAACACAATGGATATTTCATATCCGTATAAAAGCAACAAGGATTTCATAATCGAATTATATCAGATAGCTTCTGTACTTAGTTACGCCATTACACAACAGCACCAAGTTTCAGATGCAGCATCAAAAAATCTTTGGAAAGTAGCATCATACACGGTAAATAGATAGATGAATCTCATCTGGGAAACTGCAGAAGCGGAAGGCAAATATTGAGCCTTCAGGGATGTTAAATGTCCTTGCAACTTTAGGCCAGTGGCTATGGATAATTGCCCGCCCAACTTTCGCCCTCTTCAGCAAGACTTCAATATTGTACCATGGGTGTTGAATGAATACCTTCCTCGCCTCTTGACCATACAGGTGGTTTGAGAGGTAATCATCGGTGAACTTCTTTGAAAAGTACTGAAAACAAAGCTATGTCGCTGTTGTAAATTTTGAAATGGTGCATGGGGTAAAAACAAGGTAAAAGAGTTGGTATCATCCTATAGTTGACTGGTGTCTTCTTCATTGTGCAAACAAAGATCTTGCGTTATTCGTCGCAAGTTTCTTCATCCTAACAATCTGTCTGAGTTTCTTGATTTGAATGATATTCATGGACATCTCATTTCCCCATATGAAAAATGGGTCGAACAGTGGGTCTAAGCCTCTGACAGCAGGACCTACATGTGCAAGACCAAATTGTAAGAAACCTAAATATTAGAATGATTCCTCCAACTTCACAATAATGTGCTATTAGCCAGAGGACCCTGCTTGAATAAACCTCGATGGTAAACCGCAATTGTCTCCCATTTTTCCCTGCAACACACATAAGGAAGATCTTGACCAGGTTAACTAAGAGTTGCCATACTATCAGTACAATATGTATTGAGTATAGCCAAATTCGATTGGTATCACATGCATAACAATACAAAATTGTACCCACAGCAAACGAAAATCAAATTGCAGAACTGAACCAAACAGATAAATGGATAGTAGACCAAATGAACCAAATAGTTAACTGAGCACGACATTGCAGAATGGAAACATGTACTAGAAGATAAGACAGTTAACAAAACAAAGAATGCTTGAGAATAGTACTACGAAATGTAGCAATTGTTGGACCAAAGTGTTAACGGAACATTACATTTCAGAGGACCAAACTGTTAACTGAACATCAGATTGCATATTAACATTATAGAGGACAAATCACTAGAAGGCACTGGCGGTGGCCTCGAGAAAACAACACGAACTGTATTTTAAAGTAGACAACCACGTGGCGGTATCGACGGTGGCCTCGAAGACGAGGTGCTCCTCCAAGATCTGGCGGTCGACACGCATGGCAGCCATAGCGACCTCGTGCGCGTGTGCGGCCGCATGCTAATGAGCTCCATGTTATACTGCGTGCAAAATGGCTACGGGTGGCGCTTAATTGGAGGAGGGGGCAGTGATTTCGGTGGAAGGTGTTGCGCCGTCGGTCGGGGCATGTGGGACGGGAAAGGAGGAGGATGGTGTGGGTGGGTTGTGGATTACCTGACCATATCGACGAGGCCGTGCAGCAAGAAGAAGGGTCGGCGGCTAGGAGGCCGCGCAGCAAGAAGAAGGTTTCGTGGCAAGGAGGCCGCGTAGCAAGAATGGGTCGCTGACGAGGAGGTAGCGCTGCAAGAAGAAGGGTCGCCAGCAAGGAGGCGGTGCTGCAAGAAGAAGGTAACCGGCTAGGCGGCGGCGCTGCAAGAAGAAGGGTCACCGGCGAGGAGGTTTAGCTGCCAGTAAGCAACAATGAAGGTTTGAACTTGGAAAGCAAGGAGGAATGGTGGAAATGTGGCTTTTGGTAGGAGGGAGGGGCGGGGAGATAGATATTTCCGCGGTGGCAATTTTTTTTCCTCGGTGCCGCGAGAAACCAGCGCGCAAGTGTGGTTCAAGCGGGGGCGGTGGACTATAGATGACGAAGCTTCCTGCGTAAGCCAGACAAGACGATGCGCCAAGATATTTTATATCGCATCCCACACAATTCTTTGTAGTAAACTGTTTGTGGTATACCTGATTTTTTCATTATGTTTTGAAAGACAAAATGGTGTTACGGAGGGAAAGGGTGGTGTTTGAATTGCTAGAAAATTTACGTACAGTGAACATGGAACTAGTACATGACTGTCGTGTTTAAATTTGGAATTATTCCGGGTTTGTTTGGAATTTTTATGCATTAATTGAATTTCTGGGCATTTAATGTGCATAATTCAAACTTGAACTACAAGCACATGCTCCAATGCACCAAAGTTTGTTTAAAAATCACATGTGTGTCTTCTCCCGCTAGAAATGGGAATGAAATTCAAACATCTGGGCGTTGTGGCTCGGCCGGAAAGATTGAGAAACTTGGCTTTTAAATTCCTCTAAATCCAAAACATGCCTGAAAATCATGAAACTTGGCATGGTATCATGACATGGCACCAACATGTTGCGATAATTTTTTTGGCCGAATTGGGACAAGCTTTGGTGTAAGCTTCTTGCAAACCGGAGCTTCCCTCAAGAAGGCTCGTGGTTCCGAGAGGGAACGTGTCACCTCCCTGTGCGAAACGAGATACGTACAGTGCCTTCTCCGGCCTTAATTTTTTACAAAGGCAGATTAGACCAAATAGAAGTATCGTGCTAAATTTTGGAATTATTCCGGGTTCGTTTGGCCTTTTTTATACATTAATTTAGTTTTAGCGCATTTAATGTGCATAATTCAAATTTGAACTACAAGCACATGCTCAAGTGCACCAAAATTGGTTGAAAAATCACATGTGTGTCCTTGGGTGTATTTATAGGTCCCATGCAATAAATGGGAATGAAATTCAAACATCTAGGCGTTGTGGCTTGGTCGGAAAGATTGAGAAACTTGGTATTTTAATTCCTGTAAATCCAAAACACGCCTGAAAATCATGAAACTTGCCATGGTGTCATGACATGGCACCAACATGCTGCGGTAAATTTTTGGCCGAATTGGGACAAGCTTTGGTGTAAGCTTCTTGCAAACGGGAGCTTCCCTAAAAAAGGCTCGTGGTTCCAAGAGGGAACGTCTCACCTCCGTGTGCGAAACGAGATACGTACACTGCCTTCTCCCGCCTTAATTTTTTTACACAAGCAGATTCGACCAAATAGAAGTATCATGCTAGATTTTGGAATTATTCGGCGTTCATTTGGCCTTTTTATACATTAATTGAGTTTCTGCGCATTTAATGTGCATAATTCAAATTTGAAGTACAAGCACATGCTCCAGTGCACCAAAGTTGATTGAAAAATCACATGTGTGTCCTTGGGTGTATTTATAGGTCCCATGCAAGAAATGGGAATGAAATTCAAACATCTGGGCATCGTGGCTCGACTAGAAATATTGAGAAACATGGTTTTTTAATTCCTGTAAATCCAAATAAGCGTGAAAATCATGAAACTTGGCATGGTGTCATGACATGGCACCAACATGCTGCTGTAATTTTTTAGCCGAATTGGGACAAGCTTTGGTGTAAGCTTCTTACAAACCGGAGCTTCCCTCAAGAAGGCTCGTGGTTCCGAGAGGGAACATGTCACCTCCATGTGTGAAACGAGATACGTACAGTGCCTTCTCCCACGTTAATTTTTTTACATTGGCAAATTAGACCAAATAGAAGTATCGTGCTAAATTTTGGAATTATTTGAGGTTCGTTTGGCCTGTTTTATACATTAATTGAGTTTCCGCGCATTTAATGTGCATAATTCAAATTTGAACTACAAGTACATGCTCCAGTGCACTAAAGTTGGTTGAAAAATCATGTGTGTGTCCTTGGGTGAATTTATAGGTCCCATGTAAGAAATGGGAATGAAATTCAAACATCTGGGCGTCGTGGCTCGGCCGGAAAGATTGACAAACTTGTTTTTTTAATTCATGTAAAAATCCAGAACACGCCTGAAAATCATGAAACTTGGCATGGTGTCATGACATGGCACCAACTTGCCGCTGTAATTTTTTTGGCTGAATTGGGACAAGCTTTGGTGTAAGCTTCATGCAAACTGGAGCTTCCATCAAGAAGGCTCGTGGTTTCGAGAGGGAACGTGTCACCTCCGTGTGCGAAATGAGATACGTAAACTGCCTTCTCTCGCCTTAATTTTTTACACAGGCAAATTAGACCAAATTGAAGTATCATGCTAAATTTTGGAATTATTTCAGGTTTGTTTGGCCTTTTTATACATTAATTGAGTTTCTGCACATTTAATGTGCATGATTCAAATCTGAACTACAAGCATAGGCTCCAGTGCACCAAAGTTGTTTGAAAAATCACATGCGTGTCCTTGGGTGAATTTCTAGGTCCCATGCAAGAAATGGGAATGAAATTCAAACATTTGGGTGTCATGGCTCGATCGGAAAGATTGAGAAACTTGGTTTTTTAATTCCTGTAAATCCAAAACATGCCTGAAAATCATGAAACTTGGCATGGTGTCATGACATGGCACCGACATGTTGTGGTAATTTTTCTGTATGATTTGCGAAGGCGCACACATTAACAATCAACAAAGTCATTTTCGAACAAGTGTTGTCACGTTACAAATCGGAAACAGAAGTATTATTGAAACTGTGGGCGTTCTACTTACCATTTACGTGCCGCCACGTGTCCCCTTTTTTTATTGGCTAGGAGGTGCCGTGCGGGGTAGCTATTTGAGTACGGGAGGCGGGCAATCAGACCCCTGCACGTGCTCATCAGGAGGAGAGCCCTTTGACCACTACCCGACGTGCACCTTCCTCCCAACGTCTTCATTAATGGCGCCCGAGCCCGTATTCTACGGCGTGGCTATGTGTCTCACTGGACTGAGATTTAAGAGAGAAAAATAAAAATCTGAAAAGAAAGTTTTGCACGGATCTTGATGTAAGATCTGATGGACCTATATAGCATCGACTACGACTTATAGCAAGAATGATGAATATAAGGACGATGACAATGGATAATAATTGTCTTACATATTTAGGAACATAAGTTGAAAAGGCCACATGCGGCAACGCCAGAAATACACAAGGGTAAAAGAAGAAGGAAGACAACGATCTGCCTCACCGATCTCTACGTTGCCGCAAGCCGCGGGAACTAGTCTCCATGGAGAGCGGCGATGAGCTCTTTCTTGTCCTCAAGATGCTGCTTGAGAGCATCCACGGATTCCTCCACCAGCCTTCTGTGCTCGATGCGCAGCATGGCATTCTCGTCCATAAGTTTCTCGACAATGACACTGGTCCTCTTCAAAAAGGCAGTGGTCTCCTCCTACTGCTCCGCACTTCCGATGATCTTCACCCTCAGTAAGTCGCACTCGGCCCGGAGCTTCGCATTGATCTCATTTAGTTGCCGGATGACGCCGGCAAAAGAGGCTTTCATGTCGTCCTGCAACCTCGCCCAGCCCGAGATCTGATCCATCTGGCTATGGACGATCGCATACATGCGCCTGTAAGAGTCCTCGCCTGCCCGCGAGACATTTTCCCAGGCTGCCGCAGTGCGGGAGGACATCTCTGCTGCATTCGTGGCACGACGGGACATCTCTTCTGCTTTCGCGGCGCGGCCGGACCAGTCTGCCGCATCAACGGTGCGACGAGACCTGTGAGCTGCTTCGGTGGTGATGCGGGACCTCTGCTCTTCTACGGCCGCGCAGTGGGACGTGTCGGCTACGTTCGCGACGAGGCAGGACATATCTTGTGCTTCCGCTTCCATGCTCGCATCTCCCTGGTGGGAATCTCTCGACCCAAAACTCACGCTGGCCATGACAGACGCAAAGGGA